>NC_086098.1:141340810-141640810 GCF_963921235.1 Mobula hypostoma
TTCTTTAAAGACCAAAGTTAACTTAAGATGACACATGAATTAGAATATGATGCACCCCACAACACAATTACAATCATATTACAAAATAAACTGAACTACTGACATTAAATACAGCATACAAACAACATATACACATTTACACATCCCCATTACTGAAGAAATAGATTATTCTGCCATGTGTGGTGGGAAAAGCACCATAAAGCCAACCTGAGTACATCAGCCCAATTTAGGGGCAGAGAGGAGAAACAGTGGGTTAATTACGAGAATATATCAGATAAAGATATTGATGTGTGTGTACGCTCACTGCAATAACAGCAGAAAGACAAGCCTGTGTGTGTGTGTAAGGAGTGCATTTACGGAGTGCCCTCTGTCACAGCTCCCAATAGAACTAAAGCTGACTTCTTACTTTAGCACCAGTTGTCTGCAACAGGCTCTCCCCCTCAATTGCTTCAAAGTCCAAAATAAAGTCAATCTGCTTTGAATAAATTTAGTGAGTTTCCTAGGTGGAATGTTGCAAAGAAAATCTATTCTCTGGAAGTGTCACAATGGCGGGGGCATTGGGAGTAAGGATGGACCCAAATGCAAGACACATCTTGTGAGGTTAATTAAATTTAGTTTATGGTTCAATGTCAGGAGAGCTAGGCAGGAGCAGGAGTAGCGAACTGGACAAGGACTGAGGACTATGACTAGGCTGGGACCAAGGGACTGGGCTAGGACTCGGAATCGGCTCCCAGAACTAGTGGAGACATGAAGAGGCTAGGGTATGGACTACGAGCCCGAGACTGGGCAAGGACCCAGTACCTGGGTCTTGCTTCGGGCTCGGACCCCAGAACCAGGCATGGACATGACATGGGCTAGGGAGAGGAGGAACATGGGAACACAGAGCCTCGGTCTCAGGAGAGCAGGTACATGGAACCATGGACTCACACACAGAACAGAGAGCCGGGACCCCTCTTTGGGTATAGGACATAGGGCCAGGACTCACACGCAGAACAGAGAGCCGGGACCCCTCTTTGGGTATAGGACGTAGGGCCAGGACTCACACGCAGAACAGAGAGCCGGGACCCCTCCTTGGGTACAGGACATAGGGCCGGGACTCATGACCCTCTGCGGGGCAATGGCAAGACGGCCTGACCTACCCCACGGAGGCGAGGACAAGACAAGACAAGACATGACCCCCCGTGGAGCAACGGCAAGACGGCCTGACTTACCCCACGGAGGTGAGGACAAGACAAGACCAACACGAATGAACACCAGACAGTACCTATCTAGCTCTGGTGATGGAACTAGACCGAAGTGCAGGCAGGGGCTGCAGACGAGGGCTAGAGGCGAGAGGGGCAGAGAAGGGATTCAGACAAGGGGGTAGGACAGGAATCACAGACCGCCAGGGCCAGGACTTGACTCAGAACTGGGAAGCCGCCAGGGCCAGGACTTGACTTGGTGTCTCCGCGTAGTGGCGAGCTCTCGACTCAGCCCGGGAGCAGTGGACAGCAGTTCTTGATTCCCCCCGGTAGGTTAACTGACGGACCCACTTCGGTGAGGAAACTTTGCAGGCTCGCTTTGGCGAGGTAACTGGACAGGGTTGCTCCTGTGAGGAAAGGCAAATTACCGACACTCGCTTTGGGCAGAGACAAGGCTTGCTCCGGCCAGATGACATTGGTACGCCGTGACTTTGCAGACGCTCCCGCACTGAACGACTGAAACCCGGAGACTAAACTACCAGTTCAGCCGAGTGTTAATTGCCTCTAATCACCAAAGTCGCGGGACACGGGAAAACAGGGAATCAACGGTCCGGATCGTAACATAAACAAGGTAAATTTAAAGGGACCCCGATCCAGACCCTGACGGGAAGAATATTCAAGTGCTGAATGACCAACCCTATATTTTGACATTGTAATCCTGATTCTAAACCACCAAGCCAGGGAAAACATTACCACATCCATCCTTTTTCTAGCTCTAACTGTTCTTTCTTGTTATGCTTCTCTTGTAAATGTTGTGTATCTGCTGCTATTTGCCTGTGATGTTGCTGCAAGTTATCCATTGTGCCTGTTCATGGACTTATGCAGATGCAGATGAACTCAACTTCAAAGTTGTGCAATAATTAACTTCCGTGAGATCACCTCTCATTCGTCTCAGCTCCAGGAGAAAATGGCATCTAGTCTGCTGACTCTCACCTCACAAACAGGAATTCCCATGCCCTGAAATCAGGAGCTGATTCATTTTGAATGTCATTATCCAAACACATGGTCATGGGAAGGCCTGTCTATGCTTTGCCATTGTCTAGTTGAATGTTGTAAAGTAACACCATAACCAAATACAGTTAACTGGGCCATCAGGTCATCTACTTATTTGGGTCAACTCTTGGGACAACAAAAACTAATCAGCCGGGATTCCCTTCATTTATTTGGGACACTATGCCACTTAAATAGGGCAGGAGGCGGTTGCCAACATTTTCTAACAAGCATCAGTGATGTGCACTGTTGGACACCACAGTGTTTTGAGCTAACAGTTTTTAAATAGTGTCAGTTGCGTACATCTTCAAAAAGCAGTGATTTTTGTCGCTAATAGTTGGAGAGAAATAAGCACGCAGTAAGACAATTCAAAACAGTTTTGCTTACTGCGGTTTCAAGCATTCAGGCTTGGAAATGCCAGGAACGGCCGGGAGTGAAGACGAAACTACTTCAGGTGAGGAACTATAATGAATTTTAAGTTATCAACAATCATTTTGACTGTTACAATGAAAATGAAGATTTGGAGGATGCAGTCGTCAGCAGCATTGAATGAAGGCAGTCCATTATCTGCACAAGGTATCTGTGCTGATTTTGTTCATTTACAGGCAAAAGAACGCAATGCAGAAGCATTCCTCCATCGATAGGTATTAGTAACTAATGCAGTTTTATAGTACTGAAGTAGTAATGGCAGTGTTCTAATTTGCACTGTATTTTATATAAACATAATTTGTTACTCAGTTAAACAGTAGTTTGTCTTTTTTATACCTTTTTAACTATTTCTATGAAACTTCAGCTAACTGGAGTAGCCGCTTAATTGGGCCAAAATGATCTGGTCCCAAAGCGTCCCAGTTAACTGGAATCCAGTATTTTTGCTTTGGTTCCAGAATCATAACTTACACCATGAAACTCTCGTTAAAAATAAAAGCCAACTTTTGACTGTCCATGCCTCAGCAGCTGACCAAACCCATTTTCTGTCACACTTACTGTGAAGATACTTCCCAATCACCTGTGGATGGCCTTGAATGAAAGCCACACTCTCATGTGCAGGACTCTGTCACTCCCATCCCATCCACCAGGAGAAATAATCTCACTATCCACCAATTTTCTCTCTAGTTTATAATGACAAGTGTGTGCAAAAATCTTACGCTGTGCAATTTTTTGCCCAGTGACAACATGGGTGCACTGCATTTTATATACAGACGTATTCATTTTAACAACAAAACACTGTCAATAAAAACTCTGATCCCCTCTGGATTTGATCATTTTCACTCTCCTTCAACTGTACTCTCACAAAACATACGTAGCAAGCCTGTAGCGGGTAATGAGGGATCTTCTTGCTAGACCCTTTGCACACTGTCTATATTCTTTGGAATTCGACATAGTGACTCAATAATTTCTACAATTAAAAGAGTATAAATAAGCCAGTTCTAAAACCTGCAGACAAATCATCGCAAACTCCATGTTGTCAACACTGTCCGCATCAGAAACCGGAAAAGGAAATGTGATTATGTATGATCATGAAATATAATTAACAAGCCAACAAGGTAGAGAATGACCACCTTTTGTGCACAGTTTAAATTCCTTTGTGTGCGAGTTGCAAAAGACATGTGCACGCATACATGCACACATTTTAGAGGGAAACTTGCAATCCATTCTTTCAATCAATTATTTATCTTAAACATTTGAATGGTTTACTTATCTTTTGCACTCAAGAAGTACTGCCTCGTAATGCAGCGCCTCCTCATAATTTACTTCACTCAGACCAATATCATTGGCAAATCTGCCCTCAAATGCCATTCTTATCGTCTCCATCAGTATGCAGTCTTGTAGTCCTCCAGATGCAATTTAATCAGGATGGGGTACAACTTAGATATGCCAAATCACCACTTGGGGAATTTGATACACTGGAGATTTGCTTGATCTGATGAAGTAATTCCTACCCCTAAACAGTTTCATTAATACAAGGGAGAAGCATTCGAATAAAAGGAAAACCTTTCTTAATGGAGCATAAGAGTAGCCTGTGGGATTTAAATTACAGCACCTTTCCCAGCAGAATTTAATTGCATCTGTTACAGTGTTTACTCAGCAGAATTTTCAGAATACACTCTTACTAACTTTTTACAAAATGACCTTGTTTGAACTGCATCCAAGACCAAAACAAGTCACCAAGAATACAGAAATGGTAATTGTGTAGCAGGTTTACTCATCAAAATCTCACAAAATGGAACTACAATGACTCTTGGACAGGAAAATACTGTCTCTTTTCCCTGTTACCATTGACAGTGAGCTAATTAAACTGACATTGATAATTTTGGTTGGGAGATGGAAATGTTCACAATACCAGATAGCACTCCATAATCTTCCTTAAATTTCTTTAAACTGTGTCAAAGGATTTTTTTTGCTCTCTGCTTATACTATCAAAACAACAAGATGATGCCTCATTTCAAAGACTGCACACTGTTTTAAATTCGGTGCAAATCGATTATTTTATTCCTAGATTATTAATGGGCTGAAAATTGCAACCTGCAGATTGAAATACCTTTCACATCTGCTTTTGAAAAGTACATTCCTAACCCTGACTTAATGATGATTTAACACTCTGATCTTGGCTCCACTGGGACATTTGGGTCCCACAACACAATTGCCTTTTAAGTGTTCACTTTCTGCAAGATTATCTACAGTCAACATGCAAACATAATTTTACCCTTCCTAAAGCAAAATTCTACAAGTGCTGGCTGGAAGTTGGAAATAAAAACACAAAACATGGTAAATCTTAGCAAACTGGGCAGCATTTGAGAGAAACTATTAACTTTGAGACAAATGGAGCTTTCTGGTTGAGTGACAAATTTGAAATTAATCACAATATAAATGAAAGAGAATTTGAAAACACTGTCTAAATGGATGAAGTAAGTGTCTGGAATGCAGAACTGTGTTATAAACTATTTCAGAAATTAAATCCAACCAAAATTTATTTTGGAAGGAAATTGGACAGTTGTTTGAAATTACATTTGAAAGAATGGGTATGGTAAGAAAAGACAGAGTGGATAGGTCAAATGGGCTGTGGTATAAACATTATATAGACAGATATTATCAGCAAGTTGCAAATGGCAAACCATTTCTCACCAAAAGACAAATAATGCAACATCAGTTGGATCAAACATGAATTATGATTTGCACACAATGAAAAATTAAGCTACTTGTATTAAATCCAGAGCTTTAAGCAAATTGTAAAGACTATTTATGCTGTTTTAGGACTGGATGTACAACTGGATTCAACTGTACAAAGACTTGGTAAATTCTACAGGTGCTGACAGTAAACGCAGCCACATAATACACTAAATACAACATCCATCAGAATTGTCTTTGAGTATAAAAGTCAATGCATGAATTAATTTTGTACATACCATTGGTAGCAGAAACAAAACCTAATATACCATATCTCATTAGGCAGACACTCCAAAGCCCCTACAAGTATGGTGTATATAATACACAATCACAGTGGGAACACTGTTTATCTTGCAAACAATAATCAATGATTGCTGAAGGGAGTTTTCTTAAGGAGATCATTTGGCCCATCAAGCCAGTGTCAACTGTCAGAACATTCTCATTCAACTTATTTCCTCTTGCATCCACAGGAACTCTTCTCATTCTCTTACCACCCACCAATACTGGGTGTGATACACAGCAGAATTCATCTACAAAACCAGAATGTCTTTGCAACCTGGGATAAACGAGAGCATCGTGGGAATTCCACACACTCACAGGGAGAACATAAAAATGCAACACAACCACCCCAGGTCAGGATCAAACCCAGGCCAGCAGAGGTGTGCAGCACGTTAACCATGATACAAATGTGCATCCAAAAATGAATTATAACTTACACAATACTTATAGAAACATAGAAACGTAGAAAATAGGTGCAAGAGTAGGCCATTCAGCCCTTCGAGCCTGCACTGCCATTCAGTACGATCATGGCTGATCATCCAACTCAGAACCCTGTACTTGCCTTCTCTCCATACCCCCTGATCCCTTTAGCCACAAGGGCCTTATCTAACTCCCTCTTAAATATAGCCAATGAACTGGCCTCAACTGTTTCCTGTGGCAGAGAATTCCACAGATTCACCACTCTCTGTGTGAAGAAGTTTTTCCTCATCTCGGTCCTAAAAGGCTTCCCCTTTATCCTCAAACTGTGACCCCTCGTTCTGGACTTCCCCAACATCAGGAACAATCTTCCTACATCTAACCTGTCCAATCCCTTTAGGATTTTAGGTCCTAGCTTTGAGAATTTTATGTCTTATGCTTATCATCAGCACCTAAGCAAGTGGTAAAATTTTAATTACACTGTTTTAGGACTGGATACAAAACTTGATTCAATATTGGCCCAATGTTCATAATTGTGCTTTTCGTACATGCATTGGTAGCAACCTTAATAAAAGGAACTGACATTTATAAAGATCTTTAACATCAGGAAGTCACTGTGACCAACTCCTGGCATTGTTGATCTTCATAAGATTATTTGCAAAATAACCAAGATCTGATGACACAAGTTAATCATGGTAGACAAAGCAAGTGTCTTATTTTAAATAAAACAGTACCATTCTATTTTTTCAAGGGCTTACAGTTTTTAAAAAAAAATATTACACAGCATATATTTAAGCTTTTCCAAAAGCTCAGGATATCTCACATAACTTTGATTCCATCACATTTTAAGAATTATGCAGACAAAGATGATTTGTGCAGAGGGATAGACAATCTGTGTCCCAACAATGCAGCATTTGCAGTCCGTCTCTCCACTACAGCTTCAAGCTGAGGGCCAGAATGAACTGGTAAAAAAATTCTTATTCACCTCTTACAGGCTTGGGAGTTATAAATGGTTCTGTAAATATAATGATTGTGTAAAGAGAGAGGGTCTTTTTTGTTCAGTGGCAAGCAGGACTTCTCTTTAAAAGTCCCAGTAATTGGCAATTCCATATGGAGGTGAAGTATCAGCAACTATCTACTCTCAACAGAATTTGGTACTCAAATATTGTCAATAGCTCATGCTGTTTTTGAGGATTATGCTCCAGTGCTGGTCTGCTGATCAGAGAATCAAATTCAATTAAAGTTTTCTTTTGGCACTGTTAGTTTTTTCCACTCCACTCAGTTGTGCACAAATATATTTTTTTAATGTGGGGTGAAGGGATGGTGAAGTCGGGTACTGAATATGAAGACTCTCATTGGTTGCTCATGCTGGCAAAGAGGAGAAATCATTGTTGATGATAGAAAAAACATATTACACCATATCTTACTGTACCTCCCACTTCCCTTTAGTTAAAAGTGGCTGTCATCCTCAATTTGCTTTATATGCCTCTAAATCTGCTGCATACACTCAGCCTGACGTATTCTACTCGTTACCAGCAAAGAACGATGCAGGTAGGATTACTTCAGTCATCTCCCATAAATTAAATAACTTCAGTTTCAATTTTGCATAACTACAAAACATTTTAACTGCTCGAATAGACTGAATGCAGCACAGCACAGTAATGTCTTTGTGCCCAGTAAAACTCCAGTCAGAGGCATTCCCTAAACATGACGTTATCATTAGTCTCAGAAGAAAACCCATGCACACATCATCAAAGAAGGGATCCTAGCAAAATGTGACAGAACTGGATGAATTCTCATCTGCCAATACCTCCCACTATTTAAAAATCACCCACGAGCACAACCACTTAATATACTGCTCTCCCTTATTTTTTGTTATTCTCATCACATAGATTTGGAATGACATCTAAAACTTTGTAGATGTGTAGTGGAGAGTGTATTGACTGGCTGCATCACAGTCCGGTACAGAGACACCAAAGCCCTTGAACAGAAAAATACTACAAAACATAGAGGATACGGCCCAGCCAGTCACAGGCAAGTCCCTCCCCACCACTGAGCACATCTACACGAAGCGTTGTCACAGGAAAGTAGCATCCATCATCAGGGACCACCACCACCCAGGACATACTATTTTCTCACTGCTGCCATCAGGAAGGTAGTACAGTAGCTGCAGGACTCACCAGGTTCAGGAACAGTCAGTAACCCTCAATCATCAGGCTCTTGAACCACAGGGGATAACTTCACTTGCCCCATCATTGAAATGTTCCCACAACCCATGGATTCTCTTTCAAGGACCCTTCATCTCATTTTCTTAATATTTACTGCTTATTTATTATTATTATTTATTTATTTATTGTTGTACTTGAAAAGTTTAGTTTCTTTTGCATACTGGTTGAATGTCCAAGTTGGTTTGGTCTTTCATTGATTCTGTTATGGTTACTACACTTTGGGTTTATTGAGTACGCTCACAAGAAAAGGGATCTCAGGGTTGTTTATGACGTAATCTATGTTCTTGGAAAATAACTTTATACGTGACATCTACTAGTGTTCTTCTATTGAATAAGTTCATTTCTGATCACCTCATGATAGCCAGCATGTCGAAGGTGCAAAGGAGATTTACAGGATGCTGCCTGGCTTAGACAGCACATCTCTTATCAGGACAGGTTGAGTGAGCTGGGGCTTCCACCTTTAGAGCAAAGAAGGACAGGAGGTAAATTGACAGAGGCGTGAAAGATGTCTAGAAAACAGATCAAGTGGAGAGCCAGAGCCGACTTCTCGGAATGGAAATAGCTAATACAAGGGGACATAATTTCAAGACAATTGGAGGAATGTACCCGCGGATGCCACAGTTAATGTTTTTTTTAAAACATTGAGAGGGGTGGTTGCATGGAACCAAGTGTGGTGGTAGAGGCAAAATTATTAGGCAAATTTAAGAAACTCTTAGATAGGCACATGGATAACAGAAAAAAATGGAGATCAATGTAGATTGACTGGTTAGATTGATCTAAGAGAAGGTTTAAATCTAATAATAGGAAGAGAGAAGAGGTTTTAAAGTGGCATTTTGGATCTAAAATGTGGAATTCAAGTCTGAAAGTCAAGACTTCAAAAAGAAACTTCAATAATCCCCAATTAAGCAGTCTTGACAGTTACAAGTGTGAAATCTTAACCATTTATATTATGTTGAACATACACCAACTACAACATGATCTTGTAGATCTCAGCATCCTCATTCAGGCCTACAAACTTATCCAGTGCCTCATTCCATCTTTCAATTTCATATTCTGTCTGCCTCCTCTCATCTCAACCGTAATCTAACTGGAAACCTATAATTTTCATCGTTTTTTATCTGTTACAGCCTTCAGCCACCAGCCACCCTATATTGGCCCCATCACCATTATCTTCATCAATTTGTTTCTTTGACTTTCTTGATGTCCTTGTACTCCACCTACCTTCAATTCAAGTCTTCTTTATGACAGGTTTTCTTACTCACAAGGTAATAGTCTAGGCAAATATTTGCTCTGTTAAAGTGGTACCTTACATACTGTGCATACTTCAAAGATAAATAGCACTGAACAATGCAAGTCATGAAGCCGCATAGCAATAGTTATATTCTTCTATTGTTAGTTGCTGATGGCAAGTAACGCAGAACACTGCCAAACTTGCATTTATATAGCACCTCATAATCCTAGACCCATGCACCCAATGAAGTTGTTGTGGTCTGAAGACAGCTGCCATGTAGGAAACACAGCAGTCAATCTGAATGTAGGAAATTCCCATGAACAATGACAACACACTGACCAGGTAATCTGCTTTGGTTATGTTGTTCAAAAGATTCAGCAACATACTTAAGTACTTTGCTTCTCTTTGCAAAAGCTTCCATTTCTCAGCTGCAAGAATGGACATGGGACTTGTAGCATCTCACACACAAAAGTACAACACTCTCTTGGTGCTGTACGGTAGTTTCTTTGTGGGCTTAAGTCTCTGCAAAGGGATTAGCTCCCACAACTTTATGACTCACAAGACAGTGTGGTAGGTCCCGCATCTGGACTAGTTGATTTATCTGAAAACATTTCTCTTTGGTTGTTCACTAACCAGCTGGTTAACACTGTGCTAACCGGCTGTCTACACTCTCCACAGATATTTTCAATCAGTCTCTTAAACTAGGCACTGTTCCAGTATGAATCAAGAAATCTGTTATTACTCCAGTGGCCAAAAAAAATCAAAGATCACTGAACTCAAAGTTCACAGGCCAGATGCACTCACATCAGCCATAATGAGGAGTTTTGTAAAGCTGCTCATGTCATTTCGCAAATCCATAACTCAAAATTTTCTCGATCAGCCGCAGTTTGCCTACAGAGCCAACAGACCTGTAGATGATGCAGTTATGCTATGGTGGCACAGCAGTTAGCAAGCGTTATTACAGCTCCCAGAGTTCGGAGTTCAATCCCGGCATCCGCTATAAGGAGTTTAATCCCGGCATTCCCTGTAAGGAGTTTTTTACACGTGGAACAAACGGGTTTTCTCCAGCTGCTCTGGTTTCCTCCCATAGTCCAAAGATGCGTTGGTAAATTTGTTACTGTAAGCTCTCCTGTGATGAGGCTAAGGTTATATGCTAAGATTATACAGGTGGACTGCTGGGTGGTGCGCTTCTAAGAGCTGCAGGGGCCTATTCCAGGCTCCATCTCTAAATAAACAAACATTGGTCTGGACTTCATACTGCAGCACCTCAACTCCCCTGTGATTCTCATTCTCAACTTCATTTCAGCCTTCACCATCACCCCTGAGCTTCTGCAAGAGAAATTCACCAAGTTTCACATACCAGGTCCCATTTTGCAGATGGATCACAAACTTCCTCTCTGACAGGAGGCAGTGCATGGGACTAGGCAATCACATCTCCACATTCTGCTGTACCACAGGAACGTGTTCTTTTCCTCTCGCTTATTCACCAACGATTGCCCCGCCAGTGATCCATCAGTTAAACTGATAAAAGTTTGTGGATGACACCGCTGTCATTGGACTAATCAGCAGAGGCGACAAATCCAAGTACCACCAGGATGTAAACAAGCTGGTGCTGTGACAACAACTTGGAGCTGAATGCCCTCAAACTGTGGAAATGTCTCTTGGCTTCAGGAGAAAAGTCTCCTCTCCACCCACTCATCATTAACAACTCTACAGTTAGCACAGTTACAAGATTCAGATCCCAGTCATCATTATTCCACAGGACCTCATATGGGAGGACCACATCCCCTTCATTAACAAAAGGGGTCAGTAGAGGATGTACTTCTTAGATTATGAAGACACGTAGTCCCCTTTTATTGTCATTTAGTAATGCATGCATCAAGAAATGATACATTATTTCCTCTGGTGTGATATCACAAAACACAGGACAAACCAAGACTGAAAAAACTGACAAAACCACATAATTATACATATAGTTACAAACAGTGTAACAATACCATCACTTGATGAAGAAAGTCCGTGAGCACAGTAAAGTTCAAAGTTTCTCAAATGTCCCACATCTCACATAGACGGGAGTAGGAAGAAAAACTCTCCCTGCCATGCCGACCACAATCCAACTCTGAGTCATCCGAAAACTTCGAGCTCTGATCAGCTCTCCAACACCGAGTACTGAGCGGCATCTCTGCCGAACGATTCGACCTCCTTCTCAGTCGCCAAAAGCAGGCAAGGCCGGAGATCTTGAGGCCTACCCTCCGAAAGATTCCCGACCACATAGTAACGACAGCAGCGGACGGGTGTTTCAGAGATTTATCCAGATGTTCCTCTGTGCTTTCACCTCCATTCTCCATCAAATCAGAATTGTCCACAGCCCGTTTAACAGATACAATATCATTTTTCACCGGAGAGCTGCGCATGCACAGTGCGCTGCCAGCTTCTCCTCCCGTTACAAGATTCAGATCCTGGTCATCATTATTCCACATGACCTCATGTAGGAGGACCACATCCCCTTCATTAACAAAAGGGGTCAGCAGAGGATGTACTTCTTGTGGCAATTGGTAAAATTCCATCTTCTCCAGAACATAGTGATGCAATTCTACAATGGCATCACAGAGAGCATCCTCACATCACCCATTACTGAATAATGTAGTTTGGTGCAACATCTTCTTACAATATGCAAAAACTACAATGAACTGTCAGGTCAGCTGAAAAGGTCATTGGCTGCAGCCTATCATCAATGCAGGACTTGCACAAGCCCAGGACAAAGAAGCAGACAGGGAAGATCATTTCAGACACTACCCACCCACCCAGCAAGCTGCCTTTTCCAAAAGTTCCCTTCTGGAAAGTTTCATAGCATTATTAATGAACAAAAGTTAATGAAAAATAGAAAAACACTGCATAAAGTGAAAAATAAAGATCTCGATCGTGTATTGAAAGAGTAGGTTCGCCAGCAAAGTGAACGTTGCCTAACAGTATACTGATCAGGAGACAATCAAAGATCTATCACAACGAACTGAAAATTGAAGGTTATTGTAAACACTCATCAGACTGGTTGCAGAATTTTAAGAAAAGGCACAGCATCAAATTTTTAAAGCTGTTAATAAAAGTTTTAAAGATAAAGCACCCGATGATCATGAAGCAACTGAGAAATCCATTGATGAGTCTGCCAAGATTGTCGCTGATGAAAATCTAACACCAGAACAAGTCTACAATACTGATTGTTTTATACTGTACATAAAACCTAAAAAAAAAGTAAATTAAAAATACAGTGCATTATAATCTTTTAAGTACAGGTGGCCCCCATTTTCCGAACGTTTGCTTTACGACACCTTGCTGTTACGAAAGACATACATTAGTTACCTGTTTTCGCTTACAGGTGTTTTCACTGTTATGAAAAAAGGCAGCATGCAACAAACAGCCAAGCTCCTCCCCCGGAACTGCATTCTAGCCGCCATCGCTTAAACATGTGCGTTATCTCGATTTATTTTGTGTATCCGTTAGCAAGATGAGTTCTAAGGTATCGGAAAAGCCTAAAAGAGCTCGTAAAGGTGTTACACTTAGCGTAAAACTAGACATAGTTAAGCGTTTCAATCATGGTGAACTAAGTAAGGACATTGTCCGCGCGTTGAATTTGCCTGTGTCCACCATTCGCACTATTTTACTCAGAGAGAAAGAATTTTGAAAGCTGCCAGTGTTACTGTTGGTTCTGCTCGTAGCAAAGTGGTCTCTCTTAGTCGGCATCCCATAATGGATAAAATGGAAAGTCTATTGCTTGAGTGGATTGATGGGTATACAAAGCGTGGTGTTCCACTAAGTTTTCTTATACTTAAGGAGAAATCAGTCAGTCTTTTTAATAAGCTGAAACAGAAAGCACTGGCCGATGGTGATGAAAGTACTGCAAAAGTGGAATTTAAAGGTAGTCAGGGGTGATTTGATCAGTTTCTGAGGCGAGGGCAGCTTCATAGTTTAACGTTTACCAGAGAGTGTGCTTTGGCTGATAACTGAAGCTGCCAAAAGGTTCCCAGCAGAACTGAAGAAAATAATTACAGAAGGTGGTTATTCGTATAAGCAAGTGTTTAACCGTGACGAAACTGCAATTTTTTGGAAAAAATTGCCGAGCAAGACATTTATTTCGATAGAAGAAAAGCAGGCTAAGGGACACAAGGCATCGAAGGACAGGTTTACCCTAATGCCTATCATTAACACCACTGGTGATGCTGTCCTTAAGCCTCTACTAGTGTACCATTCAGAAAATCCGAGCGCACTTAAAGGCATTGATAAGAAAACACTTCCCGTTGTGTTCCGTTCACATCCAAGTGGTTGGAGTACCCAAGTGCTTTTTTCTGAGTACATGAGTGGATACGTTAGACCTTTTGTTGAAAAATACTCTAGAGAAAATAACCTTGATAATAGGTGTCTTGTGATTGTCGATAATTGTGCTGCTCATCCGCCTGCCATTACCGAGTATGGTGGTAACATTCATGTTGCGTTCTTACCGCCGAATACGACATCGTTGCTGCAGCCGTGCAACCAAGGCCTAATAGCCACAATTAAGGCTTACTATATGCAAAATGTGATGCGTTTTATTGTAAGTACCATTGACAGAGAGGGCAACTCCGAAGTGTCTTTGCAAGAGATATAAAATTGGCAATCACCGACACTGGAGATGTTCTTGATAGCCTAACAGGCTCGATGAGAAATGGTGTTTGGAGGAAACTGTGTCCCAAAGCAGTGAATGATTTTAAAGGCTTCGAACCATCAACAATAAATATGGCAATAGTGAGTTTGGCTACTGTACATACATTATTTCTACTTTATATAGGCAGTGTATTTTTATGTGTTATTTGGTATGATCTGGCAGCTTCATAGCTTAAAGGTTACTGGAGAGAGTGTTTCTGCCGAGAGTGCTTGTGCCGTGCTTCTGTCGAGGGTGCTGCCGTGAGATTTTCGCTGCGCTAGACCGTGCAGAAAAGTATTTCTACTTTATATAGGCTGTGTATTTATCATATCATTCCTGCTTTTACTATATGTTACTGTTATTTTAGGTTTTGTGTGTTATTTGGCATGATTTGGTAGGTTATTTTTTGGGTCTGGGAACGCTCAAAAATTTTCCCCATGTTAATAAATAGTAATTGCTTATTCACTTTACGACATTCCAGCTTATGAACTGTTTCATAGGAACGCTCCACCTTCGGATGGCGAGGGAAACCTGTAAAACATGGGATCGTAGGTAGAGACTGAAAACCTGTCATTGTTTGTTATTCAACAACAGCTGGTTCAGGTATTCTCTCGATGTTGCTTTTGTTACACTGCATACATGATATTTTCATTATATTAATGGCATGTAATAACTTACTGTTAAGTACATGTGTGTGGTGAACAAGTGTTATATAAAAGACTGCTTACCAATAGCCAGATAAGTACAGAGTGGGAAATGATGGCGATCCCAGGCTATTTGATTATATATTCCAAAATCCAAAACATTCCGGCCCCAAGCATTTCAGATAAGGGGTACTCAACCTGTATTTATACATCTTATTCCACATCAATACTTGCAATTCTTTACAGTTGTTGAATGTTTTTTGTTGCATGCAGAGACAGCACTACGGCAAATGTCTAATACGTGTAAATGTACAGGGAATAAAATTGACCCCTGATCCTCTCAGAGGAAATTCAACAGTTAATTGCAGCGAACCATATCCAAAGATTGAGAAGTTACTTCTGAGTATTCTGCAAGGAATTGTACAGGGAATATATGGAGAGATCGTTTCCACCAGCTGGAGAGTCCAGAATTGGAATGTCGTTTACCATTCAGACTGAGTCTACTTAGAAATGAAACACATTGTATGGAGTGGCAAATTTTAGTAATTCTCTACAGACACAAGAGTGCAGATGCAGGAACTGGACTTGCAGGCCCGGCAGCATCTGTGGAGACTAAGAGATGGTCCATTTTTCCAGGTGAAAAACCTGAAACAGGACTTGGCGACAACTTTGCGTTCTTTGTCCTCTTGTCTCTCCTACAGACAAAAAGTCTGTGCCAGCCTTGAATATATTCAAACACAGCCCCAACAGACCTGTGGCGGGTTCAGATTATTTTTGTGTACACCAGGGTGCAAGCAAGAAGCAGCTCACAGTGCAAATACAAAAACAAATACAATGATAAGTGGAACTCAACAGAACAGTGCAAAGATTGCCGTGCAAAAATAATTTTTGAAGTGATAATAAATGAATAAATGAGAAAGGTAGAATTAAGAGGCTAGTAGCTAAGTCAAATAATTCACACCCCCTCAAAAGAAACCTTATATTAAATGAGCACCCCTTATTCTGCAACTTTGCCCCAAGAGGGAAAACAATTTATTAATATCTACATCCACCAGAGATTATAAATTCAGATATGCTCAACAATCACAGCAGGGAGCACCAATAGCTAGAGAAATATGCCTTCTAAATCAGTACTGCTACATACAAGTCATGGATGTCAAGAGAACAAATCAAATGTCTGTTTGAGGTCAAATGTACTTGGCAAAGAATTAGACTTCGTATCTCTTAATTTAAGGAGGTTAGGTTGTTAATGTGACACACAAAATGCTGGTGGAACTCAGCAAGTCAAGCAGCCTCCACAGAGGGAAATAAACAGTGGGCATTTCAGGCTGTAAATTCCCAGTATCTGCAGAATCTCTTAGCCCCCTGACCAGAGCCACAGGAAGCCACGGGAGCAGTTGGTGGACAATCCCATGAACAGCTGGTGCATATCACAATCCTTCGTTATGTGACCACTGACACCAGGGAAACAAATCTCTGATGAGTATTGATACAGGCTGGTGTCACCCATCTGGTAAAGACCCTGCCTAGAAAGCGGCAATGGCAAACCACTTCTGCAGAAAAATTTGCCAAGAACAATCACGGTCATGGGACCACGATCACCCACGTCATACGACACTGCACACGATGATGATAATGATTATACAGCAGCAGTCTGCACAATGCCAGGTTTGAGGAAGAGGCGATACAATTAAGTGACTGATTTTTATTTTCCAGCTTGTTAACAAGCCATCAGATTAGTTTGCTCAATCTGTAGTCCAACAATTTGGTCATTAAACTCCAGGTGCCTCCATCCAGCTGCATTTGCATTCCTCATCTTTTCCGGGCCTCTGAGGCTTGAGGGAGAGCTGTTCTCAGTGCTTGCATCAATGAATAAATTCTGAAATTAACCTGAAAAAGCCACTCACGTCCTTTCCACATTGGTGTACATAGGAAGATACCCAAGAATTATTGTTCTCAAAATTGGTAAGCAGTATGTCTTGTAATAATTGTTACTTGTTTTTAAGATGAGGCCCTCCATTGATTAGTGTCGACTACAGATAGGGTTGCCAACTTTCTCACTCCCAAATAAAGGACAAAAGTAGCAGTCAAATATGGGACACTTGTGTTTACCCCGAAAAGACTACCATGACCATGAAGCCTTGCGTGGGCACCTGTGTGTGCATGCGTGAACATGCCGAATTTTTTTGACAGATCGGTTTTGGCTTAATCTTCCCAATTGTTAAGTGAAACTACACTGTACATACATTATTTCTACTTTATATAGGCTGTAGAATAGAATATCATATCATTCCTGCTTTTACTATATGTTAGTGTTATCTAGGTTTTATGTGTTATCTGTCTGTAAGCATACCCTCTGGTGATTACAGAGTAGTAGCAGTCAAATACGGGACAAGGGCGGTCCCGTATAGGAAAACCAATTTAGCCCAATATACGGGATGTCCCGGCTAATACGGGACAGTTGGCAACCCTAACCACAGATGTTACATCCCGGCTGTCTACATGATATGCAAGGCAGGGCAGTACGATATGTAGATACCTTTGGCCGACGAGTGCCGGGGCAGGTTGGAAAGGTCAGGGTGTTGGGGCTGGAGGCGGGTGACGGGCCGGTGTTCAGCTCACTGCTCCGTGAGGTTTACTCATCTCTGCGCTAAGCTGAGGCTGTGGCCTGCTACTAACGGGCTCCGGGACCGGCTACAGTGATGACTGACTTCGTGGCTGTGGACTCACTTTCGTGAACTTCAGTTCTGAATGTTATTTGCTGACTTTCATTG
This sequence comes from Mobula hypostoma, assembly GCF_963921235.1. Classification (NCBI taxonomy): domain Eukaryota; kingdom Metazoa; phylum Chordata; class Chondrichthyes; order Myliobatiformes; family Myliobatidae; genus Mobula; species Mobula hypostoma. The sequence continues at coordinate 141,358,455 of NC_086098.1, forward strand.
CTTGCACGATTTGTTTTTTTTCTGCATGTTGGGTACTTGACTGTCTTCTTTTTAAAAAAAAAGGTTCTATTGGGTTACTTAGTTTTGTGGTTGAGAGATGAATCTCTAAGTTATATATAGTATACTTTGATAATAAATGTACTTTTAACTTTTATTGGAACTTGATGAGAGCAAGCTGTTGGCCATGTAGCGGGCTCTCCCTTTCCATGTAGCTGATGAATCCAAAGGAATGGCAATGATGGATACAGTTTGGCACCAGCGGCATCGCACAAGTTGCCAGTCAGCATTTAACTCAAAGAAAACACTGTCTTAGGGACTTCAGTTCTGGATTCCCCCCCCCCCCACCCCCGGGGGTTTACTCCCGAAGCCTTCTTCATGAGTGAGTATAGCCACAAGGCAACGGAGCATTGAGATCAGAGTTTTCCAAGATGAGCTGACAAGCACCATCAGCCCGAGTAACTGCCTTTGCCCCTTCTTCTGTCAGTAGAAATAATTCCGCACATGAAGGCCAGGAGTAAGACTTGGTTTGAAATGCACGCGATTGGGAGCTTATCCCTACTACCTACCCTGGCTTTGACAATCTTAAGGAACTCTACTCTTTTAAACCCTTTTTCTCTTTGACTTGTTATAAGGACCAATCATTTCGAGATTACTTTCACGTTTTAACCCTTCAGTTTACTCGTGCATTTATCTGACATTCAGACACTCAGTTTTCAGACCAGGTGATCTCGCTCTGTGGCCCAATAATCTGCGTGCTGAATGTACTAGCAGGGGTCACAAGTTTACACATCCCAACACTAAGTGTTGAAATTTGACCACGGAAACGGAGTATTTGTCGTCATTTGTTTGAGTCTTCCAGGGTGATAACCCTGCCAAATCAACATGCTGAAGGAACCTCCTAAACATTTTCCAAGTTGAATGATTATCTTCAAACTTATCAGCAAGGATGCATTTATTGTACTTCAACAACACAAAGCATTCACACAGAATCCTCTTCACTACAAAGGAGAATCCGGTCCCCAGAGTAGTAGCCCTGTGTACTAATTAAACAAGAAGCTGATGTACATACTCAGCATCCTAGTTATTACCTTGTATTCCATTTCTCCACACATGGAATACATAAAAAGTACCCTACACTCTGTATAAGGCCATGGAAGAACACAGACAGCCAGGGATGTCCTGGGGAGTCTGAAACACAACCAAGTCATGGTTTTATTTCCTACAAAAACATGGAAGCCAACTACAAACAGAAGGCACCAGCAGAATTACTAATAGGTAATTTCCAGGTAACAAATGGGTTCAGTTTTTACAGAAGCAATACACACAAAATGCTGGTGAACGCAGCAGGCAAGGCAGCATCAAAAGGAAGAGGTATAATCGATATTCTGGGCTGAGACCCTTCGTCAGGACTAACTGAAAGAAGAGATAGTAAGAGATTTGAAAGTGGGGGGGGGAGGGGGAGATCCGAAATGATAGGAGAAGACAGGAGGGGGAGGGATGGAGCTAAGAGCTGGAAATTTGATTGGCAAAAGGGATACAAGGCAGGAAAAGGGAGAGGATCATACTGTACCTCTTCCTATTGATGCTGCCTGGCCTGCTGCATTCCATCAGCATTTTGTGTGTGTTGCTTGAATTTCCAGCATCTGCAGATTTCCTCGTGTTCAGTTTTTACAGATGTCTGTCAGTTGAAAAATACGCTAAAATGATATGATAATATCTCCACATTATTGTAACCAATGGCATCAAAAGCACTTAAGACTGAGAAGATCAATTATTAAGAGTGAAGCGAGCGCAAACCAGTTGCTCAAGTCATAGGAAGAAACATTACGCATGCACATTGTGGATGAAAGGTCTTGGCCCAAAACATCAACTGTTTACTCTTTTTCCATAAATGCTGCTTGGCCCACTACATTTTGTATGTGTTGCTTTGCATGTTTGAATATAACAAGATTATGGAAGCTCACTTGTCTGTCTGAGTGTCCATAAGACAGACACTCTAAACACAGGAATAGCTTGTAACATCACAATCTGGAACCACACTGCCAACAACCTTCCATCGCAATCAAGACAGGAGTCCAGCAGTGGTTTAATATACAGCATGGGCGTAATATCCAGAGCCATTCTGGCCACACCTTGTAATAATGTGTAATCCAGCAAGCCATTTTTAGCTCCATCATCAACACCATGAATGCCCAAGAACCCAAAATTACTGCAAAAGCATCTTGAGGCATGACTTGTAAAGCAAATGATCCTGTTGAACTAACATCCAAGCTCACTACAAATAAGGACACCATTCATCTCGCTAATTTAATGCAACTTCCGTGACAATAAGCAGCAGGCAGGTGCACTGAACACAAATTAAACGGGCAAAGGGAAAATACGACAGTGGCCACACACTAACAAGACAGATCAATACTAAAAGTGAAGCGACTGCAACCCTGTTCTTCAATTCATAAGAACAATTGTCTCACAAAGGAAGGTTGGTGTTATTGTTGGAGATCAATTATCCCAAAAGACAGGATTTCCTCAGGGTAGTGATCACCTTCAGCTGCTTCACCAAGGACTTTCATTCACAATAAGGTGAGAAGTAAGAATATTTTCTGGTAACTACACAATGATCAACTAGATTCACAATTCCAACCCATGTCAGAAGACAGCAAAACCTAGACAACATTTTAGGCATGGACCGAAAAAATGTGGCTGACTGCATCATGGCCTGGCATGGGAACACCAATGCCTTTGAACGGAAAATCCTACAAAAGGTAGTGGATCCGGTTAATATATCACAAGTAAAGCCCTCCTAATCATTAAGCACATCTACATGAAACGTTGCCATAGAAAAGCAGTGTCCACATCAAAGATCCTCACCACCCAGGTCATGCTCTTTCCTCACTGCAGCCATCAGAAAGAAGGTACAAAAGCCTCAGGACTCACACCACCAGGTTCAAGAACAGTTACTACCCCTCAACCATCAGGCTCCTGAACAAAAGGGGGATAGCTACACTCATTTAAGGACTCTGTTGTATTGTTATTTCATGCTCATTATTCATATCTGCCTTTGCACAGTTTACAGTTAACAGCTCCAGATGTTTACAGTTACTATTCTAGAGATTTGTGTTGGCGCGTGGCCAAGTGGTTAAGGCGTTCGTCTAGTGATCTGAAGGTCGCTAGTTCGAGCCTTGACTGAGGTAGCGTGTTGTGTCCTCGAGCAAGGCACTTAACCACACATTGCTCTGCGATGACACTGGTGCCAAGCTGTATGGGTCCTAATGCCCTTCTCTTGGACAACATCGGTGCTGTGGAGAGGGGAGGCTTGCAGCATGGGCAACTGCTGGTCTTCCATACAACCTTGCCCAGGCCTGCGCCCTGGAAACCTTCCAAAGCACAAATCCATGGTCTCACGAGACTAACGGATGCCTATTATTATCTAGAGATTTGCTAAGTATGCCTGCAGAAAAAGAATCTCAGGGTTGTATGTGGTGACATGTATGTACTCGGATAATACGTTTTATTTTGAACATCTTTGAACAGAAACTTGCCAGGCATCGAGTCTAACCTTACCCTCAGCAACCAAAAGCATTGCCAAACTCCAGATTCATATCACTGAAGTGCAGAATAACAAGCAGGAGTGCAGCACTCACAGATAGCCCTCATATCCTGTCAAGTAGCTCCCACCTCGCCCCATCATTGCCATGCTCCAATCCTGCGACAGAGTCTACAGTTCCCACACTGCCCTCATCAGTTACCTCAGGACACACAAATCCAAAGGAGAAGGTCATCCTTCGCATCATGGGACAATGCCAGCCAGCAGTTGATATAATTGTCAGTCAAAAGGTAAAAAAAAAAATCAATGGAGCCATCTGCCGGCACAAGTTCACCAGATTGTTTTCCAGAAACACTCAAATGCCGACTTTTCACGTACAGAACCAGCATGGAGAAAAGCCAAAGGCCAGAATAAGCAGTTACTTCAACAATAATCACAGCATTCAAGGGCCCCAAGCAAAACTAAGTCTGGTCCAAGCAGACACTCTTCAGCAGCTAAGAGTCCCATTGTACAATGAAGATGCATACACCAAGCTGCATATGGACTTCATAGAGAAATCGTTGCAAAGAAAGATCACTGCTGGAGTCAAATTAGGGAGTTAAGCATTGTCAGCCCAGCTGTCTTCAACTGCTTCATTCATGACCTTTTTACAGGATAAAGTACAAGTGGGGCACCTACAATACTGACTTGACAGTGCCGAAATCTAGCTTGGATGAACTGGCACTACTGAAGGGCAAATCCCCATTGGCAAGGCTTATGTTGGGATTATGTTAAAAAAAAGCCAGAAGATGACAATGTGATCCATAGTAAAAGAATACACTTGATTAGAGTCTCCTTCATTCAACTCAATATCCATCAGTATCTCAAGATCGTTTAATTGTAACACCACAAATTGTTGGAAATGCACATTTATTGTTCAATTCCAAAGTCTGACCAAGAAAATTTTCCTCATCTCAGTCCTATTCTAAAATCATGACCCTTTTTAAATTTTGTTTTAATTAGATCACAACTCATGAGATTATAATCCTAATCAACTCACTCTCTCTTTGTACAGAGGATCAACCATCACTACATCCCTCTGTGACAGGGCCATTCTTAAAATGACCACTTGCAGAGATGAACAAGAGAAGATCTGCAGATGCTGGAAATCCGAGCAACCAACACACACACACACACACACACACACACACACACACACACACACACAAAATGCTGGGGGAGCTCAGCATTTCAGGCAGCATCTATGGAAAAGAGTATAGTCGACGTTTTGGGACAAGACCCTTCACTGGTCCTGATGAAGAGTCTCAGCCCGAAACGTTGACTGTACTCTTTTCCGTAAATACTGCCGGACCTACTGAGTTCCTCCAGCATTTTGTGCCTTGTAGAGATTAACTTGATTCCACATCAGCCTCGTCGTGGCCGTGGCAGATTATTTATCACCCTGCACTACACTCACTCTGAAACTGCAACACTATATTCTGCATCGTTGTCATTTTTCCTTTGTACTATCACAATGTACTTAATGTTTCAAAAGATCTGTATGGATGCCACATAAAACAAAGTTTTTTAAAATTATATTTTGGTACATGTGAGAATAATCAGCAATTACCTTTTTAGCAGAATACAAAAACGGTGCACAGTTCCTCCGATGTGATGTTCTAAGGCCCTGTGCAACTACAATAAGATTTCTGCATTCTCGTGTTAATATGTCCTTTGCTTTCCGGAAGGCTTTTTGCACCTACCTGCTGGCTTTTAACAATTTGTGTACAAACACATCCAGGCCCCTAAGAGCATCAACATTACCCTCTCCCACCACTTAACAAATACTCTGCTCTTTAGTTTACCGAAGTGAATTTTTGAAAGATTAAAGTAGTAAATGATAGAAGGAAACACTGTATTAGAGCCAAAATGAATTTAGTCACAGAGAGCGAGATTAGATGAGACATAAAGAGGACCAAAAGTAAAAAAAAACACACACATCTTTCAAAAACCTTTAGAAATAATCTACCACCCTTGGGAATGGGACTCCAAACCTACATTGTTCTCTTGCCTGGCCTCTAGGGTTGGGTGATATATTAGGACCATAAATCACATCAATAGCAGGACCCTTGTGGTATGAAATACAGCCTCAAATTGCTGTACTGAGATTAATCTGAGTTAAATATAGCCATTTCCTGACACTCATGGGGAGGAGCATGGCAAATCACTAACCTTTTAGGGTTCAGTCAGGCCACTGACAGAGCAACACAAATCAGTTAGCAATTTTAAGAGAATATGAAATCAAACCGTACCTCAAAATTTTTGTTTAAATATGCATTTACAGCATTGTTTATCAACATTTACTCAACATTGTTTATCCAGTAATTTTTCTAATCCTTTACATTTGATATGAGTTTCTTCCTTGAGATCCCAAACTCCACCTACTCCTCAATTTTCTCTCCACATTGCTGCCCACAGTCTCTCCTGCGTTTCCCCCCTCCAACAAAAACCGTAGAGATAGTGCGCAATTCAGCCCCTTAACTCAGTGCTCTATGCCTGCTCAGAAATGCAGCTTTCATTACTTTACTTGTTTTCACAACTGGACCAATGAGCAAAAACAAACCTCAAGTCAAACAGCTGATGCAGAGAGAAATGCAAAGAAGAAAGCAGGGAAGAGAAGAGCAACTAGAGCAGGGGTTCCCAAACTTTTTTTTAATACCGTGGACCCCTACCATTAACTGAAGATTCCGTGCACCCCAGGTTGGGAACCCCTGAGTTACTAAAGTATCAGCACTGTTGAGAATGGTGCGATATACGGGTTTGTTTTTGGAAGTGCTGGGAGCAGATACAGTGGCAACATTCAAGCAGCAGTTAGACTGTAACACGAACTGGAGAAGAATGGAGGAGTGATGTGCAGGCAGATGGGTGTGGTTTGGGTTGGCATCTTAATCAGCACAAACATGGTGGGCTAAATGGCCTTTTCCTGGGCTGTACTATTCTATGCTATCAGTCAAAACAAAGTTCTCCAACTATATCATTTTCAGATTAAAACGATTGAAAGCAGTATGAATGACTTTTGCCTTAGCAAAAGATGAATTATATTTGCAAAGCAAGGTATATTTATTGTGGCATGGTTATCCTTGATGTCTCGTACCAATTAAAATAATGAATTGAAATCATTGCTTCACACACAGCATTGAAGTGACTTAGTTTAAAAGTGATGATACACAATCAAACCCATCTGCAGGAAATACTAAACACGCTCAAAGTGAGTGAAAGCAAACTGCTAGAAATATCCACCAAAAAAAGGCAGCATCTGTGAGGAAACAAAGAATTAATATTTCCGGTCGATGACCTTTCCTTGGATTAACACATGGCACGCTGTCACAGTTTTCACTTGCCCTTTTAACAGGGTTTGGGGCTTGTGTGAGTTAACGCCCAAAGATTCATCAGAAGTATTGGACAGATCCCCATTTTGCTTTCAACTGGGAAGCTTAATATCTTTTATTAGGTACAGTAAAACTCAATTGTTTAGGAATCCCAATGGTTCTGCAACTGGCTCATTCATTAGTCCTGAATGCTTGCTAGAGAATCCGGAGATAGGACGGGCTGATTGATCAGAGCTGGGGGTCCAGAGTGTGAGACAAGTGTGTAGCTAAAATCAGAGTCTGGAATGCAGGCCAAGTTTACAGCTGGAACCAGGATCCTAAGTACTTTGACAAGCTGAAGTATTTAAAGCTGAAACTTGCTGCCTTCTTTTTCTTGCTCTCGTTAAACTCACTACAAAATTTATTATACCATTGCGCAAGTTAAAAGAAAAATGAAATACAAATGTGTCAGGATATTAATAGTAGTTACATGCAATATTCCAAAAAAAGCTTGCAAGCGACACCATCAAAACCCTGAGGATGTTCGATCATCAGAAGTTCTCCATATCCTGAGAAAAAGGAATGATGATTCTAAAATCCAGAACATTCTCACCAACAACAACCATTCCACTGTTCTAATTGGACTGACTTGGCCTTTTATATTGAGACACACAAAGACAGTAAGGTCGTAAGGACAGTTAAGATTGGGTAGCGTATTTCCCCCATCCTTGAACAAGGAATATTAAGGTTAACTCCCGGTTCAGGTCAGAACTACCCAGTCACAGATTCAACCTAGGATCCTCCATTCTGTCTACATCAATAGCTCATGTTGCTTATTTCTCAGAAGAATTACAAAGTAATTGAAGTTTTATTTTGGTAACTGAGCACACTTATTTAATTGTACCTGTTTAGGAATACCTGAAATGAATGAGATAATGCATTAAAGACAATTCCTAATTAAATATTTAAGACCATTCATTCACAGCATGTTAATATTATAAACACACGAGATTCTGCAGATGCTGGAAAGCAGAGCAACTCACAGAATATGCTGGAGGAGCTTGGCAGGTCAGGCAGCAGCTTGAGAAATGAATAAAGAGTCGAGGGCTGAGACCCTTCATCGGGACTGGCAAGGAAGGAGGAAGATGCCACAACAAAAAGGTGAGGGGGGGAGGGAAAGGAGGGCAAGCTAGAAGGTGATAGATGAAACCAGGGGGAAATTGAAGAAAGGCTGGGAGATGATAGGTGGAAAAGGCAAAGGGTTGGAAAAGGAGGAATGTGATAGGGGTGGAGAGTGGACCATGGGAGAAAGGGAAGGAGGAGGGCCACCAGGGGCACAGATGAGGAGAAGAGGTAAGAGGCCAGATTGGGGAATAGGAGGAAGGGACAGAAAAAAAATACTGGAAAGGGAAATCGATGTTCATGCAATCCTGTTGGTGGCTAGCCAGACAGAATATGAGGTGTGGCTCCTCCACCCTGAGAATGGCCTCATCATGGTAGAAGAGGCCACGAACCGACACGTCGTAACTGGAATGGGGATGGTAACTAAAATGGCTGGCCACCAAGAAATTCAACTTATTGCAGATTTAGTGGAGGTGCTCGACAAAGTGGTCTCCCAATTTACTTTGGGTCTCACCAACGCACAGGAGGCTGCATTGAGAGCACTGGATACAGCTAACAACCCTCACACAGATTCACAGGTGAAGTGTTGCCTCACTTGCGCAGTCTTTTTTTGGGGGCCCGATGGTGATGGGGAAGTGAATGGGCAAGTGTAACATTTCTGTGATCTGCAGGGATACATGCCAAGAGAGAAATTAGTGGCAAGGAATGAATGGACAAGGAAATTACGGAAAGCGCGATTCCTGTAGTAAGCAGAGTCGGGCGGGTGGGGGGGAAGAGGAGGGGGAAGGTAAAGATGTGTTTGGAGGTAGGATCCTGTTGAAGATGGCGGAAGTTGCTGAAAATGTGTTGGATGCGGAGGCTAATGGGCTGGTAGATGAGGATAAAAGAAACTCCATTCCTGGAAAGGTGGTGGGAAGAAGGCATGAGTATGGATGTCAGGGAAATGGATGTGGGTGAGGGCAGCATCAATGGTGGAGGAAGGGAAACCATGTTTCTTGAAGGAGGACAGCCGTGGAAAGCAAAGCCTCATTCAGGAAACAGATGTGGTGGAGACGAAGGAACTGAGAACATGGAATAGCATTCTTACAGAAGACAGAGTGGGAAGATGCCTCATCAAGATAGCCATGGGAAATCAATAGGTTCATAAAAGAGCAACACACACACAAAATGCTGGAGCAACTCAGCAGGCCAGGCAGCATCTATGGAAAAAAGGTACAGTTGGCATTTCTGGCTGAGACACTTCCGAAACGTCAACTGTACTTTTTTCTCCCCATACATGTTGCCTGGCCTGCTGAGTTGCTCTAGCATTTTGAGTGCATTGCTTGGATTTCCAGCATCTGGAGACTTTCCTCGTCTGTGAGGTTTATAAAAGATATCAGTTGACAGCTTGTCTCCAGAAATGGAGACAGAAAGAGATTAAGAAAGGGGAGAGAGGTGTCAGAAATGGACCAGCTGAATTTAAGGGCAGAGTGCAAGTTGGAGACAAGATTGATGAAATTGAAGAGCTCACCATGGGTGCACGAAGCAGCTCCATGCACTTGTCACTGTAACACAGGAAGAATTGGGGAGCATTACCAGGGAAGGCTTGGAACATGAACTGCTCCACGTGGCCAAAGAAAAGGTAGGCAGAGCTGGGACCATGCAGATGCCCATGGCTACCCCTTGAGTTTGGAGAAAGTGGGAGAAGCTGAAGGAGAAATTATTGAGGGCGAGAACCAGTTCTACCAGACAGAGGAGGGAGGAGGAGGGGAGCTGGTCCAGTCTTTTGTTGAGAAAGAAGCGGAAAGCTTTAAGGCCTTTTTGATGGGGGGATAGAAGTGCACAGGGACTGGACTTCTATGGTGAAAATGAGATGGTTAGGGCCAGAGAATTTAAAGTTATTGAGGAGATCGAGAGCATGTGAAGTGTTGTGGTTGTAGGTGGGAAGGGACTGAACCAAGGGGGATAGCGTGGTCAAGGTATGAGAACACAAGTTCAGTGGGGCAGGAGCAGGCAGACACAATGGGCCTACCCAGACAGTCAGGCTTGGGGATCTTGGGTAAGAGGTAGAAATGAGCAGTGTCAGGTGAGAGAACTATAAGGTTGGTGGCAATGGATTGGAGATCTCCAGAGTAGATGAGGTTAGCGATGGTGTCAGGGACAATTTTCTGATGGGTCAGAGTGGGTCCTTTTCAAAGCTTAAGTCAGAGGAAGCATCCCAGAGTTACCACCTGACCCCAACAAGGTAGAGGTCAGTCTGCCACATGACAACTGCACCTCCTTTGCTTGCGGATTTGATGGTAAGGATCTGGTTGGTGTGGAGAGAGTGGATGGCAATGCGTTCAGTGGGGTCAGGCTCGGGGACAGAAAGGAGACCTGAAGTTGAGCCAGCTGATGTCTCGTCAGCAATTAGAGATGAAGAGATCCAGAGCAGACAGAGAACAAGATTGGGGTGTCCAAGAGAAGAGGAGGGTTGGAGACAGGAGGACGGGTCATCAGTGGTGGGAGTTGGGGGGGGGGGGGAAGAGTTGGTGGCGTCAGAGGAGAGGGGCCGGTTGAGGCACAGGGGAAATATTACCCTTTCTATTAACGCTTCTTGAGAGTTTCGTCTTAAAACAATTAAGACTCTCAATGTTACAGTAACAATCACTTGAATACCTGATTAAGTTACTTACTTTGGTTGAAGCACCTATTTCAATGTGCAAATATTATCAAATGTTACCAATACATGAATCAACCTGAACAGTGCTGAAGGAGCTCTGTTAACAGTGATAACCTTCCAACCACAGCAGCTCACCCACCCACCCACATCTGAATTTCGCATAAATGTGTCCAGCTCCCACGTGATGCGCCCTAAAAAGAACATCTGGAGGGGAACGTTAGAAAGTAGTGTCAATGGGTGGAACCCAGAAAAACAAAAGGGATGATGGGGGAGGTAGTATTCCAAGATGAACAGACAAGACACAATAAACAGAAGGAATTTTACTGATGGAGTTCATTGAGAAATTCAGCAGTAATGGGGCTAATAAGCAGTCTCCAAAGCCACCACCCCCACCCCTGACAACCCTAAAAAAAACGGCATATCTGTTTCACCATGTAATCTAAGCATTTCAATTAAGGGATAATTGAATACCAGACTGTTTCTTGTGCAAGTACTGAATATAGCATTACAAGACATCTAACAAAAATATGGGTTAAAGATACAGATGAATTCTACATCTGCAACTCTTACTCTCGTTCTTATTTCCCAATACCAAACCTGTGACCATCAATGCCGTTAATTTGCAGAACAAAAGCAATATGATCACGTTGTTGAATCAGACCAAACTTCAAAGCCTTCACAAAAACTTAATATTGTGGTTAGCAAAATGTGACTTTTAAATATGCCCAATCGGTGTCATGTAAATAAAAATGACTGAAAAATTACAATTCAAATGCCAGCAATGGTTTAAGGTTCGGACAAATTATATTCTTTCATCCTCTAACTTGAACTAACTACTAAATCAACAGATTAATTCAAAATGACAAACATCATCATTAAAATGATCATATGTACACCTAAAAACAATTATTGTCTAAATATGTCTAATACCCCTCGTCTTCCAAAACAAATGATGCAATGTTAAAGGCTACTTCTAGACATTTATTTAAATACACAGACTTAAGCAAAAACTCAAACCAATTTTTTTAATTAGCCCAGGAGGGCAATAAAATCACACCAAACTCCCTGTATTTCTGCTAGCAAGGGAAGCAATTTGATCCCATATAAGCTGTAACTTGAGTAGGTCACTGTACACTATGATAAAATTCCCTAATCCTGTGCCAAGTTACCCAGAGGGGCCCTTCCTCCACTTCCCAAAGAGCCTTTCTCATTCCTTGTCTCTCTCCTCCCTCGTCTACTGCCCCCCTCCTTAGTGCCCCTACCTCCCTCACCAACCCCCCCCCCAACCACTTCCCTTTCATTTTCTCTACCTTAGAGCTTGAAAGTTGATCTGCCTTGCATGCTCGTGTTACAGTTTTTACAGCTTAGGCTCAAGTCGAGTGCCTATTGCTGTATGCATTCCTTTCTTTTTGCTTTGCCCTGATTACTTTCCAGGATTATTTTACACTAGTCCAGATGAAAGTCAGTCAAATTAAGGAAACACACTGAGACTTTCTTCTAGTTATGCAGATACAGATCCACACAAGGGCACATTGTGTTCTTAAAATTAAATGAGAATCCTTTTCACACATTTGCACTTATAAATGATAGAGAAATGTTTCAAACACAGATTTAGATGGCTTTTGAATAAACATATTAGCTGATAAAATTTGTGGAACCGAAATGGAAAAGGTGCAAAATACATTTTAGTTTGCCTTGAACAATTTGTCCACCATGAATAGAAGACAGTAATCAATTTTCTATTGTGTAGGTACTTTATGAAAGAGTAATTGATTTATTACTTCCATCTTCTGTCTTTTCATGCTTGTGAGAATGCCAACATCTATGAAAAGATACTGTTTAGACAAAACGCCTTTTATAAACTTATTGAGACCACAGACGTAACACCTCTTCACGTAACAATGGCTTATCTCTACCCCCAAATCATCCTGGCTTACATTCACAGGAGGGAAGTGTTATCTGCAGAGTGATAAAGAGCCCCAGCAGTTTAAGCCAATCCTCCTTCCCCTTAACAACTCTACCTCACCCGTTTCCCTGCGCCCTTCGCGTAACATAACGTTGCTTTTGTTTCTTCCTCCACAGTTCAGACAAACATCGGCTACAGAGGAATGACTATCCAACAAAACCGCTGAGTCTCGCTGCAGCCAAAATAAACAACACAACCCCAAAGGGTCCAGCCGCTGTCCCGCACAGTCAGCCCTTATACCCACCAGGATTAAATTTCAGAGTGAAACTTGTTCAAAATTCATCAACTCCAATCCTAAATGAAAGATTCGCACAAGATTTACATTTTTATGATTTAATTTACAAATTTTAAACATCCCTCAATAGTAGTTTATCCCTTAATAATAGCAATAAACACTAATGTGTGGGATTTTCTATTTGAAGAGCAGGACAGACTGCATCATTACCATGCTGACGCACCAGGTAGTTAGCACAGGAACTCACCAAGTTTAACAAAGTCAAATCATCAGCATTTTCTAATTTTGACATAACCACGGTCAACAGCCCAATAAACAAAGTCAACAAATAGAATATACAATGCAGATCAACAAAAGTACAAATGCAAAATCTTATTAATATTGTAGCAATCATAACAAGTGATAAAATAACATTGATTACAGGTTTTGTTGCTATTCGTTTGTGAAAGGAAGGAAAAATAATGTTGCAAGTGCTTTGAACTGAGATTTGAGGTGAGCAATATGCTTTCGTTCATTCAACAAATGATTATTTGGAAAATTCCAAGTTAAGTTTCATATAGAAATTGTTTGGAAACTGAGATAAAGTATTCTCAGTAATAAGAACTGTGAGAATCATTGTTTTTTCCCCCCCAAAAATACAATGCCTTTAAGTAGTTGAAGATACTTCACACATTTATTGGAATTTAGGCCACAAATGACCAATGGAAAAAGTTCAACACATGAGCATCTGGAGTACACTGTCCATCACAATGCCATAGTTTAACACATCTGGATTAAACTGTACACAGCAACTAGGTTATCACGTCTGGACAGTGACAGAAGGCAACTAACCATTGTGCAGAAAACTCTGGGATAACTCAAGAGAAAGGGGCGAGGTGCAAAATTATTCTTTGATCAGAAAATGTGACAGCTGCCTTTAGCAAACCAGATGCCCCTAGGTACAAGAAGAGAGGAAAACAAGGGTGTGAAGAAAAGCTGGAAGAAAATTGCAAGGACTGGGTTACTTGGTACCAAACCCTACATGTGGCACATAGAGAAGTGCATTCTGGATCTAGGAATAAAGGCAGAATCAAATGCAGAATGATGCTCACTCACCAACTCCAGGGGTACCAAATGTACCCCCAAACTTGCAAAGCATCACTTTCTCCCAAGTGTTATGAGATGCTAAGGGCCATTGTTAAACAGACTAGGATAAAGCACGACAAACCTTGGAGAAGAACTCAGCAATTAATATTAAATTTGAAAAACTCAGCTGGTTCAGTGTTTACAAACAACTGAAATAAGAGAGAGTGGAAGACAGAGGGGGTGGAGAGGAGGGGTGGAGGGGGGTGAGCGAGAGAGGAGAGAGAGGAGAGAGAGAGAGAGAAAAAGAGAGAGAGGGGGGAGAGAGAGGGAGGGGGAGAGAGGGAGGGGGAGAGAGGGAGGGGGAGAGAGGGAGGGGGAGAGAGGGAGGGGGAGAGAGGGAGGGGGAGAGAGGGAGGGGGAGAGAGGGAGGGGGAGAGAGGGAGGGGGAGAGAGGGAGGGGGAGAGATGCCCCTTGTGTTCCGTTCGACAGAGGATGCAAACAACAGAGCGCCGGGCGCCAGATGAGGGGACTACCAACCCGTACCTTCATCTCTTCGTTTATTTCCCTCTTGACGGGGTGAGCCGGTTTCCTGCTCCTCTTATTTTCAGGCGGTCTTCCCTCCTTCTCCATCTCTGCCATGGTGAGTGAGGGAGGGAGGGAGCCGCTCGCCTCCTCCCTCCTCCTCTTCTTCCTCCTCCTCCTCCACCTCCTCCAACCGGAATGTGACGGCGCCGGTTTCTGCCCGTCTGGATTTTTTTGTTGTTGTTGATGTTGTTGTTTCTACCACAGCCTCTTTCTCTTTTTCCCTCTCGTCCCTTTTTTTTGTTGTCCCCCTCCCCCTTCTTCCCCGCCTCTAGAAGAGACAAATGTCGGCTGTCATTGGAGAGATGGGGAGGGAGGCTCAGGAGATGTGACTGGTGTCAGCGGTGAAGATTGCAGCTGGCCGGCCATCTTCCTCCTGTCTATTTGCGTGAGAGGAGAGCGAAAGACTACCCCTTCCCTTCCTTTCTCTCTCCTTCCTTCTGTCTGTCTGCGAGTTACGGGCTCTACCGACAGCCCACTTATTCCAGGAGCAGCCACCCTCCCCCTTCCCAACACAAACACACAGTCTGCTCGGGGCGGAGACAGCAGCGGCGGGGGAGGGGCCTCGGCTCACAGCCTTCCCCTTCCCCAGCCCCTTCCCCAGCCCCAGCGGCCACGAAAGCCTTGTTTCCCGGCCCCACCCTCTCGCTCCCCTCCATACCGACTCCTGATATTCCTCCTCCCATTTTCCATCCCTCTCCAGTTTCTCGCCCATTCCTTCGCGTCCCCAGCACCGCCCCACTGCTTTTCACTCTTACCGCCCTGCTCTCGCGACCATCCTAGATTGTCCCCGACCTCATTACTGCCCCTTTCCGATTCTCCCCTCATCTACATCCTCTCCCTCTGCTCCCCTTTCCGATTCTCCCCCATCTACATCCTCTCCCTCTGCTCCCCTTTCCGATTCTCCCCTCATCTACATCCTCTCCCTCTGCTCCCCTTTCCGATTCTCCCCTCATCTACATCCTCTCCCTCTGCTCCCCTTTCCGATTCTCCACTCATCTACATCCTCTCCCTCTGCTCCCCTTTCCGATTCTCCCCTCCTCTGCTCCCGTTTCCATTTCTCCCCTCATCTACATCCTCTCCCTCTGCTCCCGTTTCCATTTCTCCCCTCATCTACATCCTCCCCCTCTGCTCCCGTTTCCATTTCTCCCCTCATCTACATCCTCCCCCTCTGCTCCCGTTTCCATTTCTCCCCTCATCTACATCCTCTCCCTCTGCTCCCGTTTCCATTTCTCCCCTCATCTACATCCTCTCCCTCTGCTCCCGTTTCCATTTCTCCCCTCATCTACATCCTCTCTCTCTGCTCCCGTTTCCATTTCTCCCCTCATCTACATCCTCTCCCTCTGCTCCCGTTTCCATTTCTCCCCTCATCTACATCCTCCCCCTCTGCTCCCGTTTCCATTTCTCCCCTCATCTATATCCTCCCCCTCTGCTCCTGTTTCCATTTCTCCTCTCATCTACATCCTCTCCCTCTGCTCTTCCTTTCCATTTCTCCCCTCATCTACATCCTCTCCCTCTGTTTCTCCCCTCATTTCCATCCTCTCCCTCCCTCTGTTTCCCCCGTTTCCCTTTCTCCCCTTCACTACTCTCACTCCCCTCTGACCCCTCATGCACCTCACCCGTCCCCCCAGCTGCTCTCTGGGCATTCACTTCCTTTTGCCCCTTACTTCACTTTCTTTGCTACCCACTTAAACATCCTCGGCTCTCTGCTCAACCCACCCCTTGCTCCTGACGACCTTTCCAAGCCAACAACCCCTTCTCCCTGCCTGCCTCACTACCCCCTCCACCCCTGTTTTCCCTTGCTTTCCTTTCCACTTACTGCCTTCACAAATCCTTTCTACCACTTTTTTCAACTTTCCCATTTTCTACTCCCTCCTCTCACACCTTGCCCTTTCCCCTGCTCCTCTACTGTTCTTCATTCTCCACCTCCTTCCCTTCCCCTTAGTCATCTTCCTCAACAAACCTCCTATTGCCTTCTACCCCCTGCTTTTCCTACTCCTCATCTTCAGCCCTAGCCCAACCACTCCAACGAACTTGCTTCCTCCCCAATCCATTATTCCTTTTCCCTACTCTCTCGCTACCCCTCCCTTCACAATCTCACCTTCCCCTTCACTGCCTTCTCCCATGCCCCTCCCCTTATTCTTCCTCCTCACCCACCTGCTCCCACCATTACTCCACCCCCCCACTTTCCCACCCTTGCAATGCCCTCTACTCCAACCTTCTTCCTATCCTCTACCAATACAATATCCATCTGAATCCCCTCCATTCTATTCCTTTAAATTCCTCTTTCTATTCCACTTGCTCTCCCCTGCCTCTGACATTCCTCCTGCTGTATCATGCACCCATTCCAGCCTCTCCCTCTTCTCCTTTCGTCCCAACTTCCCACTCTCCCATCTCTCCTTCCCGCACCTCTCATCTTGTTTTCATTCACACCCTTAATCTCTTCTTCTGTCCCCTCCCCTCCCACCTTCATTCTGTTTCTGTCTTCCACCTTCCCTCTCTTTCCCTCCCTCCCTCCCTCCCTCTTTCTCTCCCATCCACCCACTATACACTAGTGAAGTTTAAGAGACTACTAGACAGGTATATGGAGGAATTTAAGGTGGGGGTTTATATGGGAGGCAGGGTTTCAGGGTCGGCACAACATTGTGGGCCGAAGGGCCTGTAATGTGCTGTACTATTCTATGTTCTATGTTCACCCCTCCTTTTCTCTCTCCACCCTCCTCTCAAACCTGCCCCTTCCTTCTCTCCACCCCCTTCTCTCTCTCTCCACCCCTCACCCTTCTTTCCCTCCCTCCCCCTTCTCTCTCCCTCTCCCTCTCTCCCCTTCCCTCCATCCCTCCCCCTCCTCCCTCTACCCCCTCCTCTCCTTCTTACTCTCACCTTTCCCTTCTCTTCTTCACTCCCCCTTCTTCCTCCCCTTCCCCCTCTTTCCTTCCCTTTCCTTCCTTCCTTCCTTCTTTCTTCCTCTCCCATACTCCTCCACTTTTCCATTCTTCCTTTCCACATAACATTCCTCTCTTCATTTTCCAACTTCTCTTTTCCCATATTCACTAGTCCACTACACTAATCTCTCCCCCTGTCCTTTCCCTCCCCTTGCATTCTCCCATACCTTCCCAATGCTGGACCCCAATAGGCATCAGCGCTTGTATTCCAGCACCTGTCTCCAGTTCCTCCCCTTCCCCTGCGACTCCTTTCAATCCACCTTGGTCCTCCCTGTCTCTTCATTGCATATTTCTGTTTTTGCATCCTCTTTTCCTTGCTGCCTCTTTCCTCCTAATTCTCCTTCACTCACCACTGTCCCCCGCAATCACCACTACCATACACTCCTTCTTTAACACCCTCCCTCAGACCACTACTTCCCTCCACACTCATGGTCACCCTCCTCTCTCCGTTGCTTTTTCTTTACCCTGCTCTTCCGAAACTACACGCCTTCCAATCTGTACCCTATCCCTGTTCTCCGCAGCTCCTCCAAAGATTTTCCAAAGCCCTGTTCTTGGACTTGTGCCTCCCTCTCTCCAATCCCACTCCAACTCGCCTCTCTCACTTCCTAGATCTTTACATCCAAATTCTGTCCTTCACCACATGTCTTCCTTACCCGTCTCCATTGTCCCCTCCCTCCCATTATCTGGTCTCCCTGCTCTCTGCTGCTGCTTCCAAGTGCACTCCTCAACTTCATCCTTCTTCCACTTCACTTACCCTTTCTCTTGCATCACCTCCCTCCTTCAAACACTCCCAATCTCTTTCCAACATCTCTACACATTGTCCACTTTCTGACTTGCACTCCTCCCCGACCTTCGCCATTCTCCCTTTCACCGTCATCATTATGTGCCGAGTTGTATGATGTGGCTGATCATTTTTCTATGGAACTGGTTTGCCATCGCCTTCTTCTGGCTAGTGTCTTTACAAGATGGGTGACTCCAGCCATTGTCAATATTCTTCTGAGATGGTCTGCCTGGCGTCAGTGGTCGCATCACCAGGACTTGTGATGTGCACCATCGGCTCATACCACCACCTACCACTTGTTCCCATGGCTGGCCTGCAGGCTAGTGGAGGGAAGGAGAGCCTTATACCTCCTTTGGTAGAGAATAATTTCCACCCTCACACCTGATTCCCCTTTTCTTGATTCCTCCGTTTCCACCGCATCTGCTCTCAGGGTGAGGCTTTTCATTCTAGAACGAAGGATTTCCCTTCCTCCACCATCAACACTGCCCTCAACCGCATCTCTTCCACTTCACGCACGTCTGCTCTTACCCCATCCTCCTGCCATGCTACCAGGGATACAGTTCTTCTTGTCCTCACCTACCACCCCACCAGCCTCTGCGTTGAGCACATAACTCTCCGAATCTTCTGCCACCTCCAACTGGATCCCACCACCAAACACATCTTACCCTGCCCCTCACTTTCTGCTTTCCACAGGGATCGCTCCCTACACTATTCCTTTGTCCATTCGTCCCTCCCCACTGATCTCCCTCCTGGCACTTATCTTTGCAAGTGGAACAAGTGCTACACGTGCCCCTACACCTCTTCCCTCACTACTATTCAGGGCCCCAAACAGTCGTTCCAGGTGAGGCAACACTTCACCTGTGAGTCGTTGGGGTCATCTACTGCATCCAGCACTCCCAGTGTGGCCTCCTATATATCAGTGAGACCTGACATAGATCGGGAGACCACTTCGCTGAACATCTACGCTCCATCTGCCAGAACAAGCGAGATCTTCCAGTGACTACCCATTTTAATTCCCATTCCAATGTGTTCATCCGTGGCCTCCTCCACTGTTGGGATAAAGCCACACTTAGGTTGGAGGAACAACACATTATATTCTGTTTGGGTAGCCTCCAACCTGATGGCATGAAAATCGATTTCTCAAACTTCCAGTAATGCCTCCCTTCTGCCCTTCACCATTTCTGTCCCCTTGTCCCTCTCTCATGTTATCTCCTTGCCTGCCCATTGCTTCCCTCTGGTGCTCCTCCCCCCCCCCGTTCTTTTTTTCCTTTATTCCAGGGCTTTCTATCTCTTTCACCAATCAACTTTCTAGCTCTTTGCTTCATCTCTCCCCCTCCAAGTTTTACCTATCAGCTGACATTTCTCTCTCCCCTCCCCCCACCTTTCAAATCTACCCCTCAGCATCTTTCTCCAGCCCTGCCGAAAGGTCTCGGCCCGAAACGTCGACTGTACTTTATTCCACAGATGCTGCCTGGCCTGCTGAGTTCCTCCAGCATTTTGTGTGTGTTACCCAATTCCCCCTTTACCTTTCCCGAATGAACCTGCCTTTCCTGCTCCTCTTCTCACCCTCCATCCTCTAGCCATCTCCCTCTCTCCACTCTCCACACAGGCACTTGTCCTGCTGCAAAGTAATTCCCTCACTTGACAGTAATGACAGTGAGGGACAAATATCAGGTTTGTGCTGATGTTTATTTCTCCTTCTGCCTCTCGTCCATAGCATGTCATGGATGCTCGACTGAGAACATAAAGACTCCATTACAGGAACAGGCCCTTTAGTATAGAAGTTCTGTCCACTATGAAGAGATTCGATTTTGCATTAATTTTGACCACCTGCCTGCACATGGTCTGTATCCCTTTATTCTTTGCTTGTACATGCATTTGGCTTGAACATTGCTGGTTCCACTACCTCCCTGGCAGCACCTTGCAGGCACCTACTACTCTGTGTAAAGGAAATTGCATTGTAAATCTTTAAAACTTACTCCTTTCACTTCTCACAAGGAAATCTGCAGATGCTGGAATATCAAGCAACACACATCAAAGTTGCTGGTGAACGCAGCATCTCTAGGAAGAGGTACAGTCGACGTTTCGGGCCGAGACCCTTCATCAGGACTAACTGAAGGAAGAGCTAGTAAGAGATTTGAAAGTTGGAGGGGGAGATCCAAAATGATAGGAGTAGACAGGAGGGGGAGAGATGGAGCCAAGAGCTGGACAGGTGATTGGCAAAAGGGATATGAGAGGATCATGGGACAGGAGGCCCAGGGAGAAAGAAAGCGGGGGGAGCCCAGAGGATGGGCAAGGGGTATAGTGAGAGGGAGAAAAAGGAGAGAGAGAAAAAGAGTGTGCCCCACCTCCCCCTCGTACCCCATCTGTTAATTTATATACGCACACTCTTTTTCTCTCTCTCTCCTTTTTCTCCCTCTGTCCCTCTCACTATACCCCTTGCCCATCCTCTGGGCTTTTCCCCCCTCCTCCTGTTCCTTCTCCCTAGGCCTCCTGTCCCATGATCCTCTCATATCCCTGGGCCTCCTGTCCCATGATCCTCTCATATCCCTTTTGCCAATCACCTGTCCAGCTCTTGGCTCCATCCCTCCCCCTCCTGTCTTCTCCTATCATTTCGGATCTCCCCCTCCCCCTCCCACTTTCAAATCTCTTACTAGCTCTTCTATCAGTTAATCCTGACGAAGGGTCTCGGCCCGAAACGTCGACTGTACCTCTTCCTAGAGATCCTTTCACTTCTTCCTGACATTTCAACACTGGGGAAATAGACCCTGACTACCCACTCTGTCTCTGCATCTCATAATTTTTATACACATCTATCATGACTCTCCTCAGCCTCTAACACTCCCAATAAAACAATCCAAGTTTGTGCTATCTCTCCTTACAGCTAGTACTCTCCAATCCAGCTAATGTCCTGGTGAACCTCTCTACTTCCTCATCATTCGTCATACGATACAGGATACTCCATATGCAGCCTACCAAACTTTAATACAGCTGCAACATAACTTTTACACTTCATCTCCCAACCAATGAAGGCAAGTGGGCTTTCTGCTACCTTTACCATCCTACCTACTCGCTTCCAGGAAGCGATGGCCCTGCACCTGAATATCCTCCGTACTTCAGTGCTCCTAAGGGTCTGCAATATATTTTCATTTTCATTTGAAATGCATTTTGATGAGCATTTCAGAGTCAGTAACTGCAACTCCTTGACCTTTATCAGAGCCTGGGAGAGGGGTAGAAATCAGGTGGTCTGGGAAAGTATTTAATTGGGGGAGGCCAAGTTATGATGCTTTTTGGCAGGACTGGGGTGGCGGAGTGGAGATACATCTCTTTCAAAAGACATTTAAGGGGCTCCTTCCCTCTGCTAGCCTGCAGGTCACCCTTGGGCAAGGTGCAGCACCAGCTTAGTACCTCCCCCCCTACTGGATCAGGTCACGTGGAGCAGGTGGTGGATGCTAGTATGAGCAGATGGTGCATACTGTATAACAAGCCTTGATTATGCAACCACTGGTGCCAGGCAGACAATCTCTGACTGCAATGTCAAACCACTTCTGTAGAAAAATTTGCCAAGAATGATCATGGTCAAGGCCATGATTGCCCATGACAAACAACACGACATAGAAAGAATGAATGAATTAGGCAGGAACTTGGGAGCATAAATTGGGAACGATGTACTCAGGGAAATGTGCAATGGAAATGTGGATGTTGCTTTGGGAACACTTGCTGGGGGCTTTGCATAAATTTGTCCCACTGAGGCAGGGAAAGGATGGTAGAGTGAAAGAACCATGGTTGGTAAGAGATGTGCAAACATCTAATCAAGAGAAAGAAAGAAGCTTAGGAAGGTTTTAGAAGGTTTAGGAAGCAAGGATCAGACAAGATCACCAGGAAGGTGCTGAAGAATGGAAGCTAGAAGGGGACATGGTGAGTAGGATAAAGGAAAACCCCAAGAACAGCAGGATAACTGGAGTGAGGGTAGGACCTATCAGAGATAGAAGAGGAAACACGTGCCTGGACTTGAAGGTTTTCTGAGGCAATGTGTAGGACAGGCAGACTAGAGGTGAAGCCATATTGAAGCAATGAACCAGGTCTGGTGTCAGATCTCTCAGTGGATGAGCATTTTGGATACAGTGACCACAGGGCTCTAGAGAGTTACAGGGTAGCCAGGAGGGAGCTAAAGAATGGACTTCAGAGAGCCAGAAGGAGGCATGAAAAGGCCTCGGCTTGTAGGATTAAGGAAAAACCCCAAGGTGTTCTACACAAACATGACAAACAGGAAGATGACTAGAGTGAGGGTTGGCCCCCTCAGGGATAGAAGAAGAAACATATGCTTGGAGTCAGGGGATGTAGGGAGGTCCTTAATGCATACTTCGCTTCAGTATTCACCATTGAGAGGGACCTTGATGTTTGTGAGGACAGTGTAAAATGGGCTGATATGCTGGAACATGTCGATGTTAAGAAAGAGTATGTGCTGGAACATTTAAAAAACATTTAGATAGATAAGTCACAGGGCTGGACGGTATATATCCCAGGTAATTACAGGAAGTGAGGGAAGAGATTGCTGCACCTTTGATGATGACCTTTGCATCCTCACTGGCCACAGGAATAGTACCAGATGATTGGAAGGTGGCAAATATTATTCCTGTGTTCAAGAAAGGGAGTAGGGATAACCCTGGGAATTATAGACCTGCCAGTCTTACTTCAGTGGTGGGCAAATCATGGAAGAAAATTCTTAGAGACAGGATATACGAGCATTGGCGAAGCATAGTCAGATTAGAGATAGTCAACGTGGCTTTGTGACGGGAAGGTTGTGCTCATGAGCCTGATTGAATTCTTTGAGTATGTGACAATGCGCATTGATGAAGGTAGAGCAATGAATGTGGTACATATGGGTATTAGTAAGGCATTTGATAAGGTCCCCCATAGTAGGCTCATTCAGAATATCAGGAGGCATGGAATCCATGGATACTTGGTGTGTGGATACAGAAATGGCTTGCTCATAGAAAGTAAAAAGTGGTTGTAGATGAAGTGTATTCTGTCTGGAGGTCAGTGACCAGTGGCATTCCACAGGAATCTCTTCTGGGACCGTGCACTTTGCAATTTTTGCAAAGGACTTGGATGAGTAAGTGGAAGGTTGGATTAGTAAGTTTGCAGATGACACACAGCTTTGTGGAGTTGTGGATCATGTAGAAGGCTGTTGTAGGTTGCAGTGGGGCATTGATGGTGCAGAGCTGGGCTGAGAAGTGGCTGATGGAGTTTAACCTAGAAAAGTGTAAGGTGATTCATGTTGGAAGGTTGAATTTGAATACAGAGTTATTGGCAGGATTGTTGGCAGTGTGGAAGAAGAGGGATCCACATCCACAGATCCTTCAAAGTTGCTGTGCAAGTTGATAAGCTTGTTAAGAAAGTATATAGCCTTCATTCATCGGGAAGTTGGGTTCAAGAGCCATGAGGAAATGTTGCAACTCAATTAAACCCTGGTTAGACTACACTTTGAATATTATATTCAGTTCTGGTCATCTCATTACAGTAATGATGTGGAAGCTCTAGAGAGGGTGCAGAGGAGATTTGTACTGAGATGCTGCCTGGATTAGAGACCATATATTATGGAGATAGGTCGAGTGAGTTAGGGCTTTTCTCTCTGGAGTTAAGGAGGATGAGAGGTGTCTTCATAGAGGTGTAAGAATTGAATTGTATTGACTTTATTTCTTACATCCTTCACATACATGCAGACTAAAAATCTTTATGTTACGTCTCCATCTAAATGTGCAATCATAGTAATTTATAATAAATAGAACAGTCAATGTAATATAGAGTACATTCAAATCAGTGTGAGTTCATCAGACTGATGGCCTGGTGGAAGAAGCTGTCCCGGAGCCTGTTGACCCTGGCTTTTATGCTGTGGTACCGCAACTACAACAGTTTGTGGTTGGGGTGACGGTGACTTGGGTTCCCAATGATCCTTTGGGCCCTTTTTACACACCTGTCCTTGTAAGTGTCCTGAATCATGGAAAGTTCACAACTACAGATGCACTGGGCTGTCTGCACCACTCTCTGCAGAGCCCTGCGATTAAGGGAGGTACAGTTCCCATACCAGACAGTGATGCAGCCAGTCAGAATGCTCTCATTTGTGCCCCTGTGGAAATTTCTTAGGATTTGGGATCCCATACCAAACTTCCTCAACCGTCTGAGGTGAAAGAGGCGCTGTGGTGCCTTTTTCACCACACAGCTGGTGTGCACAGACCATGTGAGGTCCTCGGTGATGTGGATGCTGAGGAACTTGAAGCTGTTCACCCTCTCAACCCCAGATCCATTGATGCCAATAGGGTCTCCATTCCTCCTGTAAGTGGTTGTTTTCTTGACACCACTGTGTCAGAGAGATGACTTCTTCCCTGTCGGCCACCTCATTATTGTTTTAGATAAGGCCAATCAATGTAGCGTCGCTGGCAAGTTTAATTAGCAGATTAGAGCTATGGGTGGCGACACAGTCATGGGTATACAGGGAGTAAAGGAGTGGCATAAATTGAGTGGATAGCCAGGGACTTTTCTCCCCCCAGGACAGAAAAGGCTAATATAAGAGGGCATGATTTTATGGTAATTGGAGGAAAGTATTTGGGGGGGGGCGGGGCGTTTGTCAGAGGTAAGTTTTTTTACACAGAGCATTGTGAGTGTGTGGAATGCTCTGCCAGGGCTGGTGGTAGAAGCAGATACATTCGGGGCTTTTATGAAATTCTTGGACAGGCACACGGATGATGGCAAAATTAGATCTATGAAGGAGGAAAAAGTTAGTTCGATCCTAGAATAGGTTAAAATGTTGGCACAATGTCATGGGCCAAAGGGCCTATACTGTGCTGTTCAATGGAAATCTTACCCTTGTACAGGATAAACTCCATCTGCCATTTCTCCACCCATATATCCTTGTGTTACTTTTTGCTGTTTCCTTTGACAACTTTCCTCATTATCCAAACCTCTGCAATATTTGTGTCCTCTGATCATCCCACCAACACTTCTATCCAAGACTTATATATATATATATATATATATATATTACAAAAACATTCATCCTAGCATCAATCCTTGCAGAAAACCGTTGGTCACAGACCTCCAGCCAGAGTAACATCCCTTCTCAGCCCTAGACAACCCAATCCACAGGTCACCTTAAACTTTTTGATCAGCCCACCATAATACACTCTGTCGACTGCTTCACAAAAGTGCATCCACTTTGTATCTGCCCTTCCGGAATGTGACAGAATTTGAAGGAACGCGGTACATCTTCGGTTTACCCTTGCTGCTTTGTGATTCTTCAAAATGTTGTTCAACATTGAGAAGCATATTCTCCATCTTTGGGGGGGCGGTGGAGGGGATGGTTGTGAGTAATCAGGAGCTTTCCTTCTCCAACAATAAGTAAGCTGCTGGAGGGATTCCGCATGTCAAGCAGCACGTGCAGAGGGAAAGGACTGTGGCACAGCATCAGAACCAGTCTGGAACAAGCCAAAGAACATCCGGAGCAAAACCAAAGAGAATGTAATTGGCTGCAACAAGGTCAGCATCTAAATGATCTCCAAGAAGAAGAGCTAACCAGGATTCAGGTGTGAATCTTTGGTGTATTTGATTGGCTCACACTCAGCAACTAAGATGCTTCAAATTGGTGGAATGGAAGATGGAGATGGCAGCATAACATCCAATATTCTGGTGGTAACAGAAACCAAGATAGACGAAATGCGTCAGGTGAAGAATGGACTATCAATGCGTATTGGTAAATTGGTTTATTATTGTCAGATGTGTCGAGGTACAGTGAAAAATTTGTCTTGCATACCATTCATACAGATCAATTCAATATAACAGTGCATTGAGGTAGTTCAGTGTAAACAATAACAGAATGCAGAATAAAGTGTTATCGTTACAGAGAAAGTGGAGCGCAGGTAGCCCATCAGATGCAAAGTCATAATGATATAAATTATTAGGTCAGGAATCCATCTTATTGTACTGGGGATCCATTCAATAGTCCGAACACAGCAAGATAGAAATTGTCCTTGAGCCTACTGCTATGTGCTTTCAGGCTTTTGTCCAATGGGGGGGGGGGAGGGGGCGAGGGAGAGAAGAGAGAATGTTTGGGGTAAATAGGCTCTTTGGTTATGCTGACTGACTGCTTTACTGAGGCAGTGACAAGTGTAGAGAGACTCTCTGACGGAAGCCTGATTTCCACGAGTCTGCGGCAATGACTCTCTGCTGCTTCATGCAGTCATGGGCAGGACAGTTGCAATACCAAGCTGCGAGGCATCCGTATAGGATACTTCCTATTGTGCGTTGATAAAATCACATGAAGGGCAAAGGGTACATGCCAAATTTCTCCAGTCAACCGAGAAAGTAATGGTGCTGATAAGCTTTCTTGGCTGTGGCATTGATGTGGTTGGACCAGGGCAGGCTATTGGTCATATTCACTCCTCAGAACTTGAAGTTCTCAACCCTCTTGACCACTAAGTTAAACAGGAGCGTGCAAAAGGCTTTCCTTCCTGAAATCAATGACTAGCTCTTGTTTTGCTGACATTGTAGTTCAAGTAGTTAGTTCAAATAGTTCAAGTTTAATTGTCATTCATTCAACCACACATGACTACCCATGAATACTGCCAAAGGAAACAGCATTACGCCGGGGCCAAGGTGTACAACACAGCACAAAGCACACATATAACACATATGAGAGAAAGGTTACCTGAGTCCTGACGAAGGGTCTCGGCCTGAAACGTCGACTGCACCTCTTCCTATAGATGCTGCCTGGCCTGCTGCGTTCACCAGCAACTTTGATGTATGTTGCTAGAATTTAGGGCTGGTGTTGGAGAGTTCATCTGGAGAATTACAGTAGAACTCAATAATCTGGCAGCCTTGCGACTTGGGTACTAGATTTTTCAGACTTGAAACTTACTCTTAATATGCCCAAACCACATTTAATTCATTTTGTTTAGATGTCATAAGGCAGGATAATAATTTTTACATTGAACCAGGTGAGTTTAAAGAGAGCATGGGAAATTGGGCTTTGGCAAGCTTATGGGAACACAGGAAATGGGACCCTGATGAGCTTAAAGGGAGAGTGGAAAACAGGAATGTGGTGAGTTTAATTGGACCATAGGAAATGCGATGTTAGTGAATTTATAGAGAAGAAAGGAATAGGGCCCAGATGAGTCAGATAACAAAGTATAAGCTTTCTGATTAATTGGACCGTGGAATATCACAATTCTACTGAAAAGTAAACTGATAATAAATAGACAATGGTTGAAGTGGCCAAAAGAGATTTACAAAGACGAGATTCCGAGTCCCTTGAAAATGAAAAGAAAAGTTACCTATGTACATCTAATTCAAACTAAGTGGGTATCCACACGAGTCTTAAACCATCTACAATTCAAATCACGTGTGGTTTGAACAAAGGTCCCCTCCTTTTCATTCTGGCATCTCCCCACTTCCTTCCCAGCCCTGATTAAGGATCTCAGCCTGAAAAGTTGACTGTTTACTCTTTTCCATAGATACTGTCTGACCTGCTGAGTTCCTCCAACATTCTGTGGGTGTTGCTTTAGTTTTTCCTTTTGTCCATTTTTCCTTGTTCTAGTGACACGATTTCCAAAATCTAACAAAGAAGCAATAAAAGAAGTAATTCAGCTTTGATTGTCAGAGGCAGTGTGATATAAGTAGACAACTGCATTTGAGGCAACCCTGGTTTTGGAGTGAGTGGCAATACTTTGAATAACTTCCCATTAGCTCTGGAAATTAGCTTAATTCCTGCAAATTTGTTGGAGGTAAGATAGAACATCCCAGGAAGAAAAATTGAGGCAATGAAAGTTTGAAAGATTGAGACAATGATGGAGGATTGTTTCACTGTTTAGAGTTTTGTTGTTATGGTGTGCATCCCATTGTAGGGCAATTGAAGGAGGGAACTGAATTTCCGTGGGAAACCAAAATTCAGAAGGGCAGCCTTCTAACTGATGGAATCAAACTCTTTTCATCTCTCTGTGCTGAAAACTTTACTGAAAGCATTTCAAGCTAAAACTAATTACCATCTTAGTGTAATTCTTATTCCTATGAAACATGTTTACAGCAATGTGAGAAATAATCTGGTAATATCCTCTGTGGGTTTTAGTTAAGGATTGCTCGTCGGTACAACTTCACTTTAACTATTGCCTTGGGATATGCTAATATTCAACAGAAAGGCCAGTTGACTGACCACCTCATTAGGATGATCAGGAGGTGCTCTTACATGGTTGTACTGGTGCATATTTTATGTTGATCATGTTAAATGCGCAATCTTTTAACTGATCAGGACTTTAACATCATCTCTCCATTTGTCTTCCTTCCAGAAGCAAGGTCAGTGGCCACCTCCCAGAGTTCCTTCCCAAGTTACCCACACTGCCCTATTCCTTCAGCCTTTGCTGGTTTATAATCATGGAAGCCTTCACCTCGGTAGAGAGTAAGTCCTCTTAAGGATCAGTGTGACCATCTACATGTTGAATCACCAGAAATAGGAGAAAGACATGGAAGCTAGTGAATTAATTGACGGGAACAGTGATAACCTAGGCAGGGGTGGCACTCTTATGGCATGTGCTCACACAAACATTTTGTTGGCGCGTGGCATGCAGTGCCATCCCTGCACATCTTTAAAGCATACCAGTAATAAAAAGACGCATAATGATTATCTTTACTGCCAAATGAAGCATTGAATGATTTTTTCACAACCCGAGCACATGAGATGTTTTCACAGGAAGCAACCTTTCAAACCTTTGCAGACCTGGTGTGTGCATAATTTTGAAATACAGTTAATTGATTTACAAAGCAGCTCAATTTGAATGCAAAAAACTTGTCGACTTAAGAGCTGAAATAGAAAATATAGAAAATCAAAACGTAAAAATCCACACAATGATGTTCTTAAACTCTGGAATTCAATTCCTGAAACTTTTAACTGTGATAAATTTTGCAATGGCAATATTAGCAGTACTTTCATTGACATTTTCATGTGACACATTGTTTTTAGTATGAACTTCATCAAGACTGATTATAGGAATAGATTTACTGAAGAAACTAGAGCTATTTGCACAGCTCTCAAAAGGCAAAACTACAAGCCGGATACAAAATATTTGTCATCGTTAATGCAGCTACAGAGGTCTCACTGAGATCAAAGTATGCTTATTTTCCTTTCCTTGATCTTTTATGAATATGCCCCAAAATTTAAAATTTAATATGCACATTTCTTATGTATGAGGTAAGTAACAATACTATTTAGAAATACAGTTATTTTCAATTGTCTTTTTAAAAGATTACTATTAATAATTTTTGAACAGGTAATAATACATGCTTCATTTATGTCAATCAATCTCTGTTATACTTTTATTAATTGTAAAACAAGGAATACATGCAAATGAACAACAGGACTCGCCCTTTTTCCTCAACTATTGTTGTTAATTGATAAATGATCATCTCTGCTCAAAATTACCACGTTACACAAGAGAAATTTTCAGAAGAGTAGTGCCAATTTAGGCACATGCTCTCAAAAAGGTTTGCCACTCTCCTCTGAGAAGATATTTGTTGTACAAAGGAAGAGATATTGGAGCAAGAAGGACATTGCTAAGGCATTGGCAGAAATGCTTGAATTTTCATGAGCTACAGGTGAGGTACCAGAAGACTGAAGGATAGCTGATTCTGTTAATTATGAACCATTCTGTTGTTTAGTGACTGTTGCTGTATGTATTGTTGTATTTATTTGTACCGTCGGCCATGGTGGATTTGAAATATGGAAGAAAGCGTTGAACTTGAATGGATCAAGGACAGTAGAAGCAGACAAATCAGTTGTCTTTGTGTCTGCCATGTGCTTGGAGATGGAGGCTGCCATTCTGCAGAACTGTTTTACATCTTCCATTTTGTGTGTTAGTTGCTTGGCTTGATCAGTGTTTTAAAGAAGTCACAGTGATACTTCAGGTAATCTGATGGACTAGAGATAATTTCCAAATAAGAAGTTACTTGTGAGATGTTCTTTGGTTGGATATAATATGCAGGTTTTTGACTGTTGGAGTCAGTACCTGCTTTGCATGAATCAAGCTCGTTGCTGATTGAGAACAAAGAGCCATGAATTACCAATGGTCACTTGCAGGGGGAAGAGGGCATTGATGGATGCTGGCCTGGAGCAGAGCCAATAAAAAGGTGTTAAAGGTCAGACACATGACCTACAGCCAATGACACTGGAATGCTACATTTGAGTTGTTAAGAAATGAATATAAAAGTGGTCACTTCGAGTGCGCTATCAGTGATAACTCCGGAGAATGACCATTGCAAGGAAGAACCCCCACACCAGGGGCTGGGAGAAGAAGGGATCGATTGTCTGGTCAATATTTGTGTTATATATTGGACAAGTTATCTGAGTGGGTACTGATACAGAGGGAACAGTAGAACTCATGGTTTAAATTGTTTGCCCGGAGTCAACATAGTTACGTTGTTGTTTGGGCAGAGACAATACAGTGTAAATTTCAAATAATTATCAGTTCCGTAGTGAATTTCCCAACCTAGTTCTGTTGATGAATGGTCAACAGTACTGTGTATACTGTTTGTTCAAGTGAAGTTCAGATTAAGGAATGTCATTGCACCCTGCTGTGATTTGACAATAACCTTGGTATATATGACAATAAACTCGTGTGAATCTAATGTTGTGCATTTATTTAAGAAGGGCTTAGCCAGAGAACTACAAGCCAGTAAGTCTTACATCTGTGGTGGGTAAGTTTATTTGGCAGGGATTCTGAGGGGCAGGACTTCTTTTCATTTGGAAGGGCGAGGCTTGAGTAGAGATGGTCAGCATGGCTTTGTGCTTGGAAATCCTGTCTCACAGATTTGACTGAGTTTTATGCAGAGCTGTCCAAGAGGGTTCACAAACAAGGTGATGGACATTACCTACAGTGCATGTACTTTAGCAAGGCCTTTGACAAGGTCCAGCATCGTGGACTGGTTTGGAAGGTTAGATTGCATGGGATCCAGGTTAAATTAGTAAACAAGAGACAAAATTGGTTTAGTGGTAGGAGACAGAGGGTGGATGGAGAAGCTTGCTTTACAGATTGAAGGTCTGTGACCAGAGATGTGCTGCAGGGATTGCTGTTGGATCAACTGTTATTTACCATCTAGTATATTAATGATTTGCTGAGAATGTAGCTTGGTAATAATTACTAAGGTTGCAGAGGATACCAAAATTGACGATCAAGTGGGCAGTGAAGTTGATTGTCTAAGGTTACAAGAAGATATTGATCAACTCAGAAAGTGGGCAAGGGAATGGGAGATGGAAATTAACTTGAACTGAAGCATTTTGGGAAGTTAAACCTGTTAGGACATACACAGTAAACAGCAAGGCCCCAGGAAGTGCTGCTGAAAAGTGGGACCTTGGAAGAAAGAAATAAGAAGTGATCCCTGAAAGCAGGAACACAGGAAGACAGGGTAGTGAAGAAGGCTCTGGTATGTTTGCCTTCATGGGCAAGCATATTGGTCAGAGTTGGGACGGCACATTAGAACTGAACAAACGGTGGGTTAGGTTGCACTGGAATATTGTGTGCACTTTTGGTTATCATACTGAAGGAAAGACACAGAGAGGCTGCAGAAAATATTCAAAAGGATGTTATCCATATTGGAGGACTTGCATTTTCAGGAGAGACTGCATAGGCTGAGTTTGTTATGCCCAGAGCAAAGGAAGTTGAGAAGTTACAAGATAGTGGTATATAAAATAATCAGAGCCATAGAATGGATAGATATTCAATGTCTGTTTTGTATGGTAGGAGTGTCCTAAACTAGAGGGCATAGATTTGAGATGAGAGGGGCAAGGTTTAAAGGAGATGTGAGGGGTAATATTTCATTCCTCTGATATCTGGAATCAGCTGCCAGAGAAGGTGGTGGTTTAGGGTAACACAAAAGGGAGAAATGTACATAATTCACAACCACCGATATTGAGTTGAAGTTTCGCTTTAAGAGGCTGGTCTGATGTGATGCCATTGTTACGTAAAGATTTTTGGTGCACTTTTGTGTTTAGGTTTTGTAGTTCAATAAAATGTGTTATGTGTTTCATTAAACATAAAACACCTCACTTTGTTTTATTTGCGAAAACCTACATTAGTGAGCCTGATGCTCTGGGACAATTCCAAAGTTATCGAACATGTCGGCCAATGCAGCCACTTTGAAACTGCTGGTGCTTTGGGAGCAAAATGCCGACACCTGGTTTGTACAAGATGAGACTCAATTTTCTCAATGGGAAATCTCTGCCGATGACACCAAATTCTACTACATGATAATGTCGCTCAGCAATTTCACGGTGGCAAGAGTGGTGAGTATGCTTAAACACCCATCCGAACATGATAAATACAAATTCCTGAAAACTCACCTTTTACAAACTTTTCGACTATTGCGCCAATCAGTTGGTGTCCTTGCCTGGTCTTGGCAATGCTGGGCTTTCGGAGCTAATGGGCCACATACTGTCTCTCCTGAGAAATCACCATCCTTGTTGTATTTTTAAAGAACTCTTCATGCAGTAAATGCCTGATCAAATTCGCACAGCCCTTGTTAATGCACCCGTGATGGACGATAGTGAGCTTGTTAATATGGTTGATAGTCTACACTCATCTAGGCAGTGGTGTATCATTCCTCCTCCTTTCTCTACCTTAATAAGCCCAGTCAGCCAATCCCCCGATATAAGGACACTCGTGGCTGTGAAACAGACGCTGGGTCTATGTTTTTACCATGTGCGCTTTGGTCGGAATGCTAGGAAGTGTTGACCACCTTGCAGTTTCAACAGTGCCAGTGCATTGGGACATCAGGGAACACCATGGGTTCCAGCTGCCAGGGTCATCTACTGTACATCATGGGCACCCTTTCAGGGCGACCCTTCTTGTGTGACATGGGTGCTGAAGTGAGTGTGCTGTGAGCATAACCTTTTGATGAGAAGGCAAAGAGTGATGAAACTTTGCTGGAGGCTGCCCAACGGCAGCAGGGTCCAGACTTAGAGCACACGACGGGTGACACTCTACTTTAGTGGGTGACATTACATATGGGACTTCGCTCTGGCTAAAGACCCCTGCTCGGTTCAGATTTCCTGTGTGCCCAAGGACTGTTGGTCGATATTAAGAACTGCTTGAGGATATCAAGGACTTTGGGTCATTACCCTGCACCCCCAGGAAATTCCCCACAACAATTCTGTCAAGCACATGCACCACCACATGTGAGTTTACTTGGATGCTGGGTGAATTCCCAAACCTCACCAAGTCCACATGCTCAACTACTGTCACAAAACATTTGGTCAAGAGCCCCATTCCCACAACTGGCCCGTGCAGGACCCGGAAAAGCTGGGAGCCGAAAGGCTGAGCTTGCTAACGTGGAAAGACCCGACATTGTACGCCAGTCGAGTAGCCCCTGGGCTGCTCCCCTCCATCTGGTCCCTTGTGAAACACAACAAGTTCTTTGAAATATTACAGGAAACTCTAGATCGAGATTGGAAAGACCTCTGCCTAATCAGAAATCTGTACTGGGAACAAACTGCCGCTGTAAGAATAGATGGAGAAGTGAGTCAGTTTATGAAAATCAAGAGAGGCATTAGACAAGGGTATGTTTTCTCCCCTGATTTGTTTAATGTGTACAGTGAAACAATATTATAAAAAAAATAAGAGACATCTTGGGAATCAAAGTTGGCAGTGAAAACATCAGTAATTTCAGATATGCGGATGACACTGTTAATTGCAAGTATGGAGGAAGAACTACAAAACTCAATTGATATCGTTGTTGAAGAAAGTGCAAAAATGGGTCTAGCTATCAACTGCAAAAAGACAGAATGTATGGTGATATCCAAAAAAGGAGGATCCTATCTGCAGGCTGAGAATAAATGGGGAAGACATAAAACAAGTACAGAACTTTTGCTACTTAGGAAGCTGGGTGACATCAGATGGCAGGTGCGACATGGACATCAAAAGAAGAATAGGGATGGCAAATGACACCTTTACGAGAATGAAGAGTATAATGACTAACAGTAAACTAGGCATGACAACCCGCCCCAGTTATGTTATATGGATCAGAATGTTGGACAGTATCTAGTAACATGAGGAAATGAATTGAAGCAGCAGAGATGTGGTTTTTGAGGAGGATGCAAAGAATATCATGGACGAAATGAGTATCTAACAAGGATGTCATGAACAGAGCAAGCACAAAAAGAGAAGTGATATATGAGATCATGAAAAGGCAATTGGACATGTGATTAGGAAAGAGGAGTTAGAATGCACGGTAATTATGGGAAAGATTGAAGGGAAGAAAGCAAGAGGAAGACAAAGACAAATGATGATGGAGACAGCAGCCAGAGAACTGGAAATGAATACCAATGAATTGATCCACTTAACCCGAAACAGGAGTGTGTGGGTCATGGCAGTCAAAGCTCAAACTGGGCATGGTACCTGATGATGATGATACTTTGCACCATTCCATTTCCTTTTGAGCTTGTTGCTGCATTTACCGTTGTGTTTATGATTACCATGCATACGATTTACAGTGTGAGCTTCATGGAAGCAAGAAATTTCATTGCAGCCTGATCTATATGGCAATAAACTTACCTGAATCTACACTAAAGGTGAGGAACTGGGGAGAATGCAGTAAAGTCTTTATAGGGGGCAGGTTGACAGAAAGAGATAATCAATATCTTTGTGCACTTCTGGGCAAACCCATACTCTGAGATGGTAACTAAGAGATTGTAAGGGGAAGAGATGGATAATGTGAAGGTAAGAACAGGTGGAAATGAACAGCAAACATGGTAAATGTTAAAAATGCTTCTGACTTTAGAAAGTAGCCACATTGTAGTCATTGATGTATCAATAAAGAATTGGTGGGGAGAGCAGAAGGAAAGATTCTTCCATGCCCTGGAGTTAAATTGCCTTCTTAATTCTGGCTTCCTTAGCACCTTTCCATTCCACCCCTCCCCACTCTCTTTGCTGCTGAGAGGTATTTTATTTTCTCAGTGTTCCTCTTTTGAAGCACTTCAGCCTGAAACATTGCCTTGTTTTTTTCTTTCCTCACTTGCTGTCATGCCTGCTGAGAGTGTCTTATGTTTCTACTTTTATTGCAGTGAAACGATAGGGTCAAGGAGGAAATTGCAGAGAGGAAGAGCTCAGCATTAACAATGTCCCTGGTTTTCATGTAACATGGAAAAACACTCTTCTTTCCTAAAACGTACAAGATTAATTTTAGGCTTAATTTTCCATAGCCTTTCCCCAACATGATATCAATTTTATTACCTAACAGAATTGCCACAGAATATGCTGTCTCCAGCAGTGTGTAATGCCGGGATTTAGGCAACTAAATCTGGCAGCTGTCTGGGCCACCAACTGGCCCAGAATTTGCCAGAGCAGAAACAGGCTGGAAAGCTGATCATCTTGAGTTTAACTCTGGGCCTGTTCCATTTCCTTGGTATACAGTTTATTACTATTCT
Source organism: Mobula hypostoma (assembly GCF_963921235.1). Classification (NCBI taxonomy): domain Eukaryota; kingdom Metazoa; phylum Chordata; class Chondrichthyes; order Myliobatiformes; family Myliobatidae; genus Mobula; species Mobula hypostoma. The sequence goes on from NC_086098.1 coordinate 141,394,142, forward strand.
TCATTATTTATTTAATTTTGGGGGATTTGGGCATGGCAGGGAAAAGGCAAAACTTATTTCCCATCACTAATTACCTATAAGAAGATGATAGGCAGCTGCCACCTTAAAGTGCTGCTGCCTCTTTCTGATGAAAGAGCTCCTACAGTCCTGTTGGGGATAGAGTTCCCGGGTTAAGGCCCTTGTCAATGGAAGACCGGCGAGACATTTCCTCATCAGGATGATGCGCAACTTGGAAGGGGAGCCTGTAGGTGGCAGTGTTCTCAAGTGCCTTCCTGTTGGTTGGGTCGTGGCCACAGCTTTATGAAGCACTGTTAAAACTGCCTCAGCAAGTGGCAACTACTGTAGCCACTGTATCTCATTGGTGTGGGGAACAAATATTTAGGGTGATGAATGTGGTACCACTCAAAAACACTGCTTTGTTCTGGTTGGTGTCAGCTGGCAGGGCTCTCGTTATCCAGGCAAGTGGAGAGTACTTCATGCTTTTGACTTATGTTTTATAGCTGGTGGCAAAGTTTTAGGATAACAGAGAGCGAATTATTTGTTGCCACAGCCTCAGATCTCCTCTTGTAGCCATGTGGGTAGTTGATATGGTGGTCCACTCCTATCACTGTTTACACAGGGCATGTCTTTGAAATTCTCAAATGATTTCTCTCCATTTTGAGCTGTCTTGGAACAGAGATTCTCAGGAGTTGATGAAAATATTGTGCTTCTTCAAGGTGGTTTAACTCCTACTGGAAAATTCCTGCACACACTTGGGTCTCACTTGTTTCTCTGTGCATTGGTATAGATCTCAGGGATGAGATTATGGTTAGGATTCTCCTCTGCAAGACTGATTCCCAGGATTATAAACATCAAATTTCTCACAGCTTACAGCATGGCCTCAAACTTTGTTCTCAGTTCTACTATTCCAAACAAAATATTGGGCATCAGCGTTCATTTCTCTGTCTTAGCACTCATCTCACTTTGCAATGGGTGCTTGAGGAATTATTCCTTCAATGGTGGAGTGCCGTGTGAGTCCAAAAGTCAAGAGTATTTCAGATGGAATACTTAATTATATTCAAAGTTTGCTTTGAACATTGTTTTCCCAAACTCCTATGGAATATATTCTTTACACTCTGAGGGCTTTCTATTTTTTAAAAAAAGTTTTGTTTTTATATTCTTTTTATGCACTGTTATGCTATTTACTACTCATCTTCTTGTCAGTTTCTCCAATGAGGTACTTTGTTGTTAATTTTCTAAAAATCTCGGATATTCAACATCTATCATTTGTCCCTTTCCGAGAAGCATTTTCATTGTGCCCTCAAGAAAATTCAATATGTTTGTGTAAAGTGTTTTACTTCCCTCAAGTCTAGGTTGGCTTCCATTTATTATATTCATCTTCGAAAGATGTTCCTGAAATTCATCACCTCTGAGGTTCAGAACTGGATAATTCATCTGCTGTTTCTTTCTAAAATAAATGTGATTATGTTCATAAGTTTAGAGTTAAGTGGTATATTCCTGATTTTGCATGACATGCAATACTTTTGTTAACAAAAACAGAAAATATTGGGTGTGCTCTGTTGGTAGACAGCATTTGAGGATTGAGAACCAGGCAGCCAGTGACCTATCCTTGGACTGATTGTGCACCAGATCAACTGTAGTGGCCAAGGGGTAATGCATAATAGAACTGCAGCATACTTCTAAAAGTGAAATTGGTCTAGAATTAGAAAAAAGTGTCAAAAAAGACTGGCTGCTTATTAATAAAAATACCTTAGAATTTTCTGCATGGCATTTATGATGAAGAAAAATTCATAACTTGGAGAAAATTCATAACTTGATTGGAGAAAAGCACAACATTATAATCTAACACAATCATATTTGCTTGCCTCAGGTTGTGTACCATCATAAGAAGTATGAGGTAAATAACTGTTCGAAAGCAACACCAGTTCACATACAGATGGGAATGTAGATTAATAAAGATTAAAATTAGAGTGGATAAAAAAACAAATGAAAATAAAAATTAACTTGTAGATGCTAGAATCGTAAGAAAAGCAGAAAATGCTAGAAAAAGTCAGGAGGTCAGGCAGCATCTGTGGAAGGAGAAATAGTTTGTTTTTCAGGTGAAAACCCCTCAGAGAGGCCCTCTGTTGATCGGGGTTGACCATGGATGTTGTGTCCCAGCTGTCTAGGTGATACACAAGCCAGGGCAGTACGACATGGAGAGCAAGCTGTTTTCCATATCATCTCCACGCAGCTGATGAATCCAAAGGAAGGGCAGAGACGGATACAGTTTGGCACCAGAGGCATCACAGTGTTGAACTCAATGTACGACGTCCTTAGGGACACCAGCTCTGCATTTTTCCTCAGGATTTATTCCTGAAGCCTTCCCCAAGAGTGAGTATAGCCCCAAGGCAGCAGAGGTTTGAGATCAGAGTTTTCCCTCTCCGAGATCAGCTGACAACCCCATCTGCCCAAAGTGACACCAGTAACCCACCGTTGCCCCTTCCCCTGTCAGTTGACACACCACCACCGGGTTTAGTAGCTAAGCCACATGTGAAGGCCAGAAGCTGGACTTGGTTGTTAGAGGCTACTTGAGCCACGCACCATTGGGAGCATTTAGTAGGTAGTGGGAGCTTATCCCCATTACCAACCCCATACTGTATTTTCACACTTTCTCTGCTTCCATGAAAGGCCTTGACTTGAAATGTTACCCGTTTCCCTTTCCACATTTGCTGACTTGTTGGATATTTTCACCATTTTTGTTTTCATTTCAGAAGACAGCAAAAATTACAGATGAACATAGAAAAAATACTACAAACAGGAAAAAAACTGCAGATGCTTGAACAAAATATAAACACAAGAATACACAAGTAATACATCCAGTACTAATGAGATGTCCTCCTTCTTCAAAGAAAGGGGCTTTCCTTCCTCCACCATCAACGCTGCCCTCGCCTGCATCTCTTCCATTTCATGCAAGTCTGCCTTCACCCCAAGCATCCACCACACCAGCGATAGGGTTCCTCTTGCCCTCACCTACCAACATCAGCCTCCGTGTCGAGCACATAATTCTCCGTAACTTCCGCCATCTCCAAAGGGATGCCACCATCAAGCACATCTTTCCCTCCCCTGTAGGGATTGTTCCCTTCGCAACTCCCTTGTTCACTCATCTCTCCCCCACTGATCTCCTCCTGGCACTTATCCTCGCAAGCGGAACAAGTGCCTCACCTGCCCCTACACCTCCTCCCTCACTACCATTCAGGGCTCCAAACAGTCCTTCCAGGTGAGGTGACACTTCACCTGTGAGTCTGTTGGGGTCATCTATTGTATCCAATGGCCCGAGAGCAGACTCCTGTATATCGGTGAGACCTAATGTAGTTTGAGAGGCCGCTTTGCCAAGCACTTACATTCTATCCAGAAAAAGCTGGGATCTCCCAGCGGCCACACATTTCAACTCTACTTCCCATTCCCATTCCAACATGTCAGTCCGTGAACTCCTCTACTGCTGCAACGAGGCCACACTCAGGTTGGAGGAGCAGCACCTTTTATTCTGTCTGGGTAGCCTCCAACCGGATAGGCATGAACATTGATTTCTTAAACTTTCAGTAATTGCTCCCCCTGTCTTCTTCACCATTCCCCATTCCCATTTCCCTCTCTCACCTTATCTCCTTACCTGCTCACCTGCCCATCACCTCTTCCTCTGGTGCTCCTCCCCCTTCCCTTTCTTCCATGGCCGCCCTTTTTCTCCTATCTGATTCCCCCTTCTCCAGCCCTTTATCTCTTTCACTAATTGACTTCTCAACTCTTTACTTCAACCCCGCCCCCCAGTTTCACCTACCACCTTGTACTTCTTCCTCTCCTCTCCCCCCACCTTCTTACTTGGACTTTTAATCCCTTTTTACCAGTCCCGATGAAGATCTCAGCCGGAAATGTCGACTGTTTACTCTTTCCTATTGAGTCTGCTGAGTTCCTCCAGCATTTTGTAAGTATTACATGGAAAAAAATGTACTTGGGTATGATTGTTGATTACTTAAAATTATTTTAAATTCCATGATATTGTTTCATGTGCGGAAGGTCCAGTGTTTATTTCTCTTGATCAGGTCGTTCGGAATAGAATACAGATAAAAACAGATTATACTGATGGTATTAAACAATGCCTTTGTTCCTGAATATCTGGTTAAAATATGAGCAGATGTTAACATTACAATGCCACAATTAATTTTATCTATACAATTTTCAACCTGTAATTTGCCCTCTCTTGAATTAACAGTTGCATTGTAAGGTTCTACAATACCTACCATTTGTAATATTAACATATATATTTTTAGTGGAACTGAAAGGTGTATTTGTCAGCTGCAATCCAAGTTACCTCAGGTCTTTATTCCATGGAGAAATCACCAAGATTAGAATCAAAATCGGAATCAGAATCAGGTTTAATATCAGCGACATATGTGGTGAGATTTTTTTTGGTTTGTGGCAGCAATTAGTTGCAATACAAAACAATATGATAAATTACAATATGAAGTATATATACAGTATGTAAAAATAGTTAGATTAAACTAGGGCACAATGGTAGTGTATAATGAGATGCTTTTGCAGCTCAAGGCGTTGGTGTTTGGAGTTCAATTCCGAACTTGAAACCGCTCACCCTTTCCACTGCTAATCCCTCAGTGAGGCCTAGTGTGTGTTCCTTCAACTTCCCCTTCCTGCTTCCACAATCAACTCCTTGGACTTGCTGATGTTGAGTGTGAGGTTGTTGTTGCTACAACACTCAAACAGCTGATCTATCTCACTCCTGTATGCCTCCTCGTCCCTATCTGAGATTCTGCCAACAACAGTTGTGTCATTGGCAAAGTTATGGATGCCATTTGAGCTGAGCCTAGCCGTACGTGGATGTAACAAAAATAGAGGAGTGGGCTAAGCACACGTGACTGAGGTGCGCCAGTGTTGATTGTCAGTAAGGTGAAGATGTTATTTCTGATCTGCACAGGCTGTAGTCTACCAGTAAGGAAGTCAAGGATCCAGTTGCAGAAGAAGGTACAAAAGCCCGGGTTTTGGAGCTTGTTGATTAGTACTGAGGGTACAGCCGTGTTGAACGTTGAGCTGTAATCAATAAATAGCAGCCAGATATAGGTATTGCTGTTGTCCAGGTGGTCCAAGACCGAGCTGAGAGTCAGTGACATTGTGTCTGCTGTAGTCCTGTTGTGGTGGTAGAATATTGCAGTGGGTCCAGGTCCTTGCTTGGGCAAGAGTTAATTCTAGCCATCACCAACCTCTCAAAGAACTTTATCACAGTAGATGTGAGTGCTCCTGGACGATAGTCATTGAGGCAGCTCACCCTGCTTTTCTTGGGCACTGGTATGATAGATGCCGTTTTGAAGCAGATGATAATCTCCAACTGCAGCAGTGAGAAATTGAAGATGTCCTTAAACACACTCAGCAGTTTGTAGGCACAGGTTTTCAATGCCCTACTAGGTACACCATCAGGGTCCAACACCATGCCTGTTCCTAGCATGTGAAGTCAGCTCCCGCAGACTAGGCAGGTAAGATCTACAGAGAGATCTTCTGACCAGGAGGGTAGCTCTGCAACACCATGTGGAGAGCGAAGGGCATGACAAGGCACAGAAGAAATCGTGGTCATCCACGGTAAACACCTTGTGCAATTGGATCCTAGACTTCCTATGGGATCGCCGACAGTTGGTAAGGACGGGCTCCCTCACCTCTGCCCCTCAGACCCTCAACACAGGTGCCCCCAGGGTTGTGTTCTGAGTCCCTTTCTCTACTCCCTTTACTGCCATGACTGTACTGCCACACACAGCTCCAATCTGCTGATCAAATTCGCAGATGACATGACTTTGATCAGCCTTATTTCTAGCAGTAATGAGACAGCCTACGAAGGAGATGTTGACACCCTGACAGGATAACAATCTCTCTCTCTCTCTCTCTCAAAGTCCAAAGAACAGAAGAGCTGATTGTGGATTACAGGAGGAATGGAGACAGGCTCAGCCCAGTCAACATCAATGGGACTGCAGTTAAGAGGGTGAGTAGTTTCAAGTTCCTCAGTATACACATCAGTGATTAACTCACCTAGACTGTACACACCGGCTTTGTGGCAAAAAAAGCATTTCTTCCACCTCAGGTGACTGAAGAAGTTCGGCATGGTCCCTAAATCCTCAAGACCTTCTACAGGGGCACCACTGAGGGCATCCTGAATGTCTGTATCACCTCCTGGTATGGGAACTGCACCAACCTTGATCACTGGGCACTGCAGAGAGTGGTACAGACAGCCCAGCGCATCCGTGGGTGCAAACTTCCCTCCAAGGTGGACATTTACAGCAGCAGGTGCAGAAAGAAGGCCTGGAAGATCACTGGGGACACCAGTCACCCCAACCATAAACTGTTTCAGCTGCTTCCGTCTGGCAAACAGTACCGCAGCATTAAATTTCAAATCCCTCACTCACTCTTCCTTCAGTTAGTCCTGACGAAGGGTCTCGGCCTGAAACGTCGACTGCACCTCTTCCTAGAGATGCTGCCTGGCCTGCTGTGTTCACCAGCAACTTTTATGTGTGCCGCACCATTAAAGCCAGGACCAATAGGCTACGGGACAGCTTCTTTCTGCAAGCCATTAGTCTTATAAATTCATGTCTCTGTACATTACAACGGAGTCATAACGTAAAGATTTTTACTCCCTCACATTATGGGATGGATGTAAGATTTAAATAAATTCTAAATAAATTCTACTTGTCTTACTGGATGCAGGTTGGGAGAGAGAGAAGATTGAGAGAGAAGAACTGCCCCAGCGCAATGGCATTTCCACTTTTAAACCTCTTCCACACAGGTTTCCTATTATTATCAGTTACAATGGACAACCACCAGTTGTATTGTTAGTGTTCTAGTTTGTTCTGTATTTCATTTAAATACATAATTTGTTACTCATTTAAACAGTACTTTGTCTTTTTTATACTTTTTTAACAATTTCCTTGAAATTTCAGCTAATTAGGGCAGCCGCTTAATTGGGTCAAAATGTACTGGTCCCAATTAACCGTAAACCACTGTATAAGAATTATTAAGTACTTTTGCATATCCTTGCCGGAAATTAACAGCTTTTACCTGATTTAAATTCCAACAATTGTCCATTTCCCTTGAGAATCGTATAAATAATGTAAGTGATATATAACAAATAACTGAGAGTTGCTTCCAAATTAATCAGACAGAAAATTGGATATTTTTATGCTGGAAATGGATTCACTGTATTGAAACACAGCAAATTAGAGCAAGGGTTGACATCTTGCCCCTTTGGGCTTGCTCTGCCATGTAGCACAATCATGCCTGAGTATCCACTTAGTTCATCCACCCAGTTCCAACCTGCTCTTTAAATCCATTAATTTTTTTAATTAAAAAAATCAGCCTACCTTCCTGAATATGTTTAATGACTTTGCCCCACTGCCTTCTGCAGTATTCGACGGATTTTCGACCGTCAATGAAGAGTTTTCTCCTGATCTCTTTCTGAAATGCCACATCCTGTGTCCTGAAGCTGTGGTCCTTGGTTCTGGATCTTCAGGAATATCATCCCTGTATCTACTATGTGTAGCCCTGCCTGTTAGAATATCATAGATTTCTATGAAATTCCTCTTATAGATCTGTACTCCAGTGAAATAGGCCTAACGAATCATATTTTCATTCATTCATATGTGCCGTGTCATATGATGTGGGCAATCTTGACCATGATTGTTCTCGGCAAATTTTTCTACAGACGTGGTTTGCCATTGCCACATTCTGGGCTGTGTCTTTACAAGACAGGTGACCCCAAGCCATTATCAATACTCTTCAGAGACTGTCTGCTTTCAAGTAAAGTCTTTGCACCACATTCATGGCAAGAGCATCTTTCCTCGGCTAAGGAGACTGAAATATCACAAAAAAACTGAATATGGGGCCTCACCAAGGCCTTGTACAGCTGTAGCAAGGCTTCACTTCTCCAGTACTCAAAGAGATTGATTAAGAAGGAGGAGATGTAGGAAGGAATCTCGCTGGAAAGATGACCACAAGTGCATTCACTCTTTCTAGGATCTCTTCCTTTCATATTCTTGTCACCCAGCCCCGGTGGCACTCTCTCCAGAATCTTCAATTGCAGGCCCAACCACTGAAAGGGCCCAGCTCATTAGTGTTCACTCCTGAGTCAGGCTGGGGGGACTGCCTTCAGAGCCCGTGTGCAATTTTTTCTCTTTCTCGGTCTGTTTGCCATCACTGCCTCTGCCATTGCTCAGATCCCTCCCATCTTTTTTCCCAATATCATTCTATTCTGATCTCTATAACAAATCATTTACCTTCAAGAACCAACCTTCATTACAAAGGGCCACTACCATTCTATTTTTACATGTCACCCATGGCTTGCTGTCTTCAGCGTTGGTGTTACCGTTCTTTTTCATTTGCTGCTCTTGCTTCAATCAAGAGGTTGATGGTCATTATTTAAGTTTAACACATTTTCCAAAGAACAAAGGAAAAGAACGTCCCCCCACTCCCAACACACAAACACATTCACACAATCACTTCAAGGCACAGCCCTCTTAAAAGCTAAGAACTCCTGCACATTCATGTCACCGATAAGCGAAATATTTCAGTCACCTTTTCCCCTATATAGGATTAATTAATTGAAATATATTTTTAATTCCAACACCCTTCCGACACAGATATAACACACGTGGAAGACTTTGCTCGCACTCTCACTCAAGTGAAGTCACATGTGCCCACACCTCACACATTTTTCAAGCTTAAACCATTCACACTTTTTGATGGGGGGGAGGTGCAGGGTGAGTGATCCCCCCCCCCTTTCACAGGGGTAGGATAGGAAAGCACCTCCGTTGCTGCTGGAGGTCCACCATGGGCTTTTGCAGAACCTCAAGCCAGGGATGTGATGAACCCCGAGCATAATGCCAGGAATCCTGTGGGGGAACAGAAGGAGAATGACCCTTCTCCCTTTTCCCATTTCCCTTTTCTCCTCTTTTCCCGTGGCAGTGCTCCTTCCACATGGCATAGAGGGTGGGAGTGGGATCCCCATCGACCTGTTCCCTCAGGACCCTGGTTTTAAGCAACACCAAAAATATTTCCTTACCGGTCACGCGAGGCCCTCCACCCACAGGCTGCTTGTTTAATTTATGTGCTTGACTACAGGTCCCTTCCCTCATGTACTCTAACCTCTCCAATAGTCTGATGGAGGCATCTAAGAAACCCCCTATCGCTGGTCCCAATGAGGGCAGCACCTCTCCCCTTAAAGAATGAGCTGCTGCTTTCGCTAAATACCCAGCCATGGTCGAGGTGAACCTATGACCTTCCGGTGGTCAGCCATGAACAAGGCCCTCTGGGAAAGGTTTTGGTCCCTTCCTTTCACTGTGTTTCACTCCTCCTGGGACTGCAAATTCCACTGGAAAAGTGAGCGATACCTGACCTTAACTGCCCCATAGCAACTTATCATGCCCTGTGGAAGCAGAGACACTTTCAAGGCATTGTTCATCTCATGGTGGTATGACAGCCCCCTTCCTCGCCCCCCCCCAGGCCACCCATCTCCCTGTTGGATAGGCTCACTCCAGCATCTCCTGCATCCCAAATCCCAGAAACCACGTGGACACCGGCTCCACTGGCTTCTGCCTGTACCTGTTTCCCAGCTCCATCATTCCTCAGTGGAGAACTCTCTGATGGTGGTCATCTTGGTGAGACTCACTGTGTTATCCTCCCCTAACCTGCTGCTCTTCCTCACCCTGTTCTATAAAGGGTGGAGGATCTACCGGCCAGTGACCCCACCTTTCTGGGTCTAGGACCATGTGGCCATCAGTCTGTCCTGTACTGGTATGGCTGCACAAGGGGAAGGGTACTCATTTAGAGGGTGATCCCTGAGGCTCTTTTTTAACCTCTCTTTCCCATCCACAACATCTAACTAAATGCCCCCATTTCACATCCACGTGTTGGGGGCCACCTCCCCACAACATCAGGGCTTGGACCTTAATGGGATCCGGTCACCAGTTAGCCCTGTGGGCAGCCTCTAACAGCTGCACCTTTAGAGACAGCCAACAGGCCATCTCTACACCCTTATCCTCAAACTCCGTAGCCTGAGTTTGTGCTGATCAGGGTAGCCTCTCCTATGGTAAAGCATTGCTGGTTTAGCACCTCCAATTTGTTTCTCAACCTATCTATCTCTCCTTCTGCGAGATTGTCTCCTATTGCCACTTTACTATGGCTGCCAGCAGTCAGAAAGCATCCTTTTGGTTCCCGTGCTCTTCGAGAACCCTTCCTCATTAAGTTCAGGCATGATGTGCTGTCCCAGTTTCACACCGTGGGAGATCAACTTGTCTAACCAGTCTATGGGTTGGCGAGACTCCAAGTACTACACCGTTGTCTGTCCACTCCAGGACTCGGCACTCCACATACAGGGAATACCCTCTCTTATTTTTCCTTCTAAATATATTTATCTTCTGCTTTATCACTGAATTCTGCTTGCATTGCTAATTGATGTATGAACTCTGGGTTGTGCGTTTGGTGAGTGGGGACAGAAGACACTCACTACCAGTAAGTAGGCTAACAATTTATTTACAGGACAAGAGAGACACTAAGTATTCAGTAAACACCTCAAGTTTACACTTGGTTACAAATACTTATCTAAAACAGGTTGGTCAAAAGGCCAGTTTCTGTGCTGTGATACTCAATGAATCCATTGCTCAAGTCTGCTCTGTTATTCGGTGCCACTCATATATTTCTCTAATCATATTCTACCTCACTCTCCATATCATTTGATTCCTTTTGTGTCAAGAAGTATACTGACCTCTTCCATAAATATATTAAGTGACCTGACCTCAACAGCCAAGTCTGGTAACCAATTACATATGTTCACCAGCCTTTGAGTGAATAAACCTCCACTCATCCCACCCTAAATCTCAAGAGGGGAGCTAGCTGAGGTATTTAAAATGATTCAAGCCCTTCAATAGGAAGTTATAAAAATTAAGAAATCCTACCTATATCTATATAAAAGGCAGCAGTGGTTCGCTACAGTGAAAAAGAGCTCTGACCAGCACAGCTCTGGATATCACAGGTTTTGAGAGGAGAGGACTTCAATCAGGTCCACTGCCCGAGTACAAAAGGCAGCAGTGAGAAAAAGCTTTGACCAGCAACCAATCAGTGTTTGGGATTGGGATGGAGAGCAAATTAAAGGAAGGCAGGGCCAAGCACAGCAGCTGTTGTCATAGTGGACGGAGACAGAGCGATGATCTTGAGGCTTCAGCTGGGCAGGATAGTGGAATGCTCCTCTTGTGAGATGTGGGAAGGCAGGGAGACCTCCAGTGTCCTTGATGACTACAACTGCGAGAATTTCATCCAGCTGCAGCTTCTAACAATCCGCGTTAAGGATTTGGAGCTGTAACTGGATGAACTCTAGATTATTTGGGAGGCTGAGAGGTGATAGACAGGACATATAGATAGGTACAGGACACAGGAAACTGGGTGAAAGTCAGGAAGGGGAAAGGGGTTAAGCAGCCAGTACAGAGTACCCCTGTGGACATCCCACACAACAACAGGTATATATCTCCAGATTCTTCCTGGGGGAGGAGGATTGACCTAATAGAGGAAAGTCATAGTGGTCAGGTCTCTGGCACTAAGTCTGCCTCTGTGACTCAGAAGGGAAGGGGGAAAAGAGGCACACTGTGGTGATAGGGGATATGTTAGTTTGGGGAATGGACAAAAGGTTCTGTGGGGAAGAACGAGATTCCCAGATGGTATACAACAGGAATTCTGCAGATGCTGGAAATTCAAGCAACATACATCAAAGTTGCTGGTGAACACAGCAGGCCAAGCAGCATCTATAGGAAGAGGCGCAGTTGACGTTTCAGGCCGAGACCCTTCGTCAGGACCCTTCGGCCTGAAACGTCGACTGCGCCTCTTCCTATAGATGCTGCTTGGCCTGCTGCGTTCACCAGCAACTTTGATGTATGTTGTTCCCAGATGGTATGTTGTCTACCGGGTGCCAGGGTCTGGGATATCTCGGATCGAGTCCTCAGCATTCTTAATTGGGAGGGTGAATAGCCAGAAATCGTGGCCCATGTAGGTACCAATGACATGGCAAGGAAAAGTGGCGAGGTTCTGCATAGGGAGTTCAGGGAGTTAGATGCTAAGTTAAAGGGCAGGACCTCCAGGGTTGTCATCTCAGGATTGCTAACCATGCCATGTGCTACTGAGGCCAGAAATAGGAAGTTTAGACAGTTTAATACATGGCTAAGGAGTTGGTGTGTGAGGGAGTGCATAAGACTTTTGGCTCATTGGGCTCTCTTCCAGGGAACGTGGGACCTGTACAGAAGGGATGGTTTGCACCTGAACTGCAGGGGGACTAATATCCTATAGAGAAGTTTTGTTAATGCTTCCTGGTGGGTTGCAGGGGGATGGGAACCAGGTTGCCAGAACAGTTAGTGGAGAAGTTGCAGAGGTGGATGTTGGTAAGACCTCAGATGAAGTCAGGAATCAAAAGATTGAGCATGGTGCGACTGGTGTCCTGAGCTGCATATATTTCAATACAATAAGTATCATAGGAAAGGCAGATAATGGTGCTGAAGTTGGGATAGCTGGTTTACAAACAGAGGCAATGTATAATGAGGAGAGGCTGTTGATAGGGCAAAATTGCAGTCAGCAGGATGAGTTGCAAGGTAAAAGGTGGACAAAATCGAAGAAGGAGAATGCAGGACTGAAGGTGTTGCATTTGAATGTGTGCAGTAGACGGAATAAGGTAGATGAACTTGCAGCACAGTTGCAGATCAGCAGGTATGATGTTGTAGGCATCACTGAATCATGGCTGAAAGAAGATTATAGCTGGGTGCTTAATGAACAAGGATACACATTGTATTGAAAGAATGGGCAGGGAGGTAAAGAGGGTGATGTTGCTCTCTTGGTAAAAAAATAAAATTAAATCATTGGAGATGACATTGGGTCGGAAGTGTTGAATCATTGTGGAAAGAGCTAAGGGTAAAAAGACCTTGATGGGTGTTGGATACAGACCTCCAAACAGTAATAAGCATGTGGCCTACAAATTACAATGGGGGATAGAAAATGCATGCCAAAAGCGCACTGTTACAATAGTCATAGGGGACTTCAATATGCAGGTAAATTGGGGGAAAATCAGGTTGATGCTGAATTTCAGGAGGGGGAATTTCTAGAGTGCCTATGAGATAGCTTTTTAGAGCAGCTTGTGGTTGAGCCCAATAGGGGATCAGCTATTCTGGATTGGGTGGTGTGCAATGAACCAGAATTGATTAGAAAGCTTAAGATAAGAGAACCCTTAGGAGAAAGTGATCATAATATGATTGAATTCACCCTGCAATTTGTGAAGAAGCAGCTAAAGTCAGATGTATCAGTATTACAGTGGAGTAAAGGGAATTACAGAGGCACGAGAGAGGAGTTGGCCAGAATTGAATGGAAGAGAACTCTTGCAGGGATGACAGCTGAGCAGCAATGACTGGGATTTCCGGAAGCAATTTGGAAGACACAGGATATATACATCCCAAAGAGGAAGAAGTATTCTAAAGGAAAGATGACAAAACCGTGGCTAACAAGAGAAGTCAAAGCCAGAATAAAAGCCAAAGAGAGGACATAAAATAGATCAAAAATTAGTAGGAAGTTAGAGGATTGGGAAGCTTTTAAAAACCAACAGAGGGCAACTATAAAAGGTAAAGATAGAATATGAAAGTAAGCTATTAAAGAGCATACCAAAAGTTTCTTCATATACATAAAGGTCAAGATTGGATATTGGACCCTGGAAAACAATGTTGGAGAGGTAGTAATGGGGGACAATGAAATGGCGGACAAACTGAATAAATATCTTGCGTCATTCTTCACTGTGGAAGACACTGGTGGAAGTTCCAGGTGTCAGGGATCATGAAGTGTGTGAAGTTGCCATAACTAGAGAGAAGGTTTTTGGGAAACTGAAAGGTCTGAAGGTAGATAGGTCTCCTGGACCACATGGTGTACATGCCAGGTTCTGAAAGAGGTGGCTGAAGAGGTCGTGGGGCCATTAATAATGATCTTTGAAGAATCACTGGATTCTGGAATGGTTCCGGAAGACTGGAAAGTTGTAAATATCCCTCCACTCTTCAAGAAGGGAGAGAGGCAGAAGAAAGGAAACTATAGGCTAGTGAGCAAGACCTCAGTGGTTGAGAAGATATTGGAGTTGATTATTAAGGATAAGGTCTCAAGGTACTTGGAGGCAAAGGAAAATCTTGGCTGACAAATCTCTTGGAATTCTTTTAAGAAATAACAAGCAGGATAGACAAAGGAGAATTAGTTGTTGTGTACTTGGATTTTAAGAAGGCCTTTGACAAGATGTCACAAATGAGGCTGCCTAACAAGCGACGAGCCCATGGTATTACAGGAAAGATTGTAGCATGGATAAAGCAGTGGCTGATCGGCAGAAGGCAAATATTGGGAATAAAGCAAGCCTTTTCTGGTTCACTGTCAGTGACTAGTGGTGTTCAGCAAGGATCTGTGTTGGGACCTCTTCTTATTATGTTATATGTCAATGATTTGGATGGTGGAGTTGATGGCTTTGAATCAAAGTTTGCAGAAGATATGAAGATAGGTGGAGGGATAGATAGCTTTGAGGAAGTAGGGCTAATCTTGCAAAATGTGAAGTTAAATGGGTTTAAAATTTCTGTTGTCATCACTGCTAATGAACAGCCTCGTTATTCGCTGAACATCAAACAAATCAAGGGCATCATCAAACTTTGGAAGTGAAGTTATTCACTTCAGTTCAAGAACCTGATGGCTGAGGAGTAATCACTATTCCAGGTCTCACACCATTAGGTTCAGGAACAGTTCTTACCCCACAGCCATTAGACTCTTGAACTGGAGGGGATAACTTGCTGAACTTCACTCACCCCATCATTGAAATGTTCCCACAACCTGTAGCTCACTTTCAAGTACTCTTCATTTCATGTTATCAATATTTATTGTTCACTTATTATTATTTGTCTTTTTGTATTTGCACAGTTGGTCTTTTATACACAAGTTGAATGCTCAAGGTGTTTCGATCTTTTATTGATTCTGTTATGGTTATTATTCCATTATGGATTTATTGAGTAGGCCCCCAAGAAAATGAATCTCAGGGTTGTAGATGGTGACATATATGTACTTTGGTAATAAATTTACTTTGAATTTGAATGGCAGATGGTGCAGAGTAAAACTGTCTGTCCCACCACACCCCCCCCCACCATGTAAATTGATTATAGAGTTGTGGACATGGTTAATCACATCATGGAGACCAGCCTTCCCTCTATGGACTCTGTCTGCAATTCTCGCTGGTAAAGTAATCAATAGAATCAAAGACCCCACCAACACTGGAAATTCTTTCTTCTCTCTCCTCTCATATGTGAAGAGCAAGAGGATAAGATGTGAGAGAATAGGACCAATCAAGTGTGACAGTGGAAAAGTGTTTATGGAACTGGAGGAGATAGCAGAGGTACTTAATGAATACTTTGCTTCAGTATCAATGATGGAAAAGGATCTGGGTGATTGTAGGGATGACTTACAGCAGATTGAAAAGCTTGAGCATAGAGACATTAAGAAACAGGATGTGCTGGAGCTTTTGGAAGGCATCAGGTTGGATAAGTCTCTGGGACTGGACAAGATGTACACCAGCCTACTGTGGGAGGCAAGGAAGAGATTGCTGAGCCTCTGGCAATGATCTTTGCATCATCAATGCAGGCGGGAGAGGTTCTGGAGGATTGGAGGGTTGCAGATGTTGTTCTCTTATTCAAGAAAGGGAGCAGAGATAGCCCAGGAAATTAGAGACCAGTGAGCCTTACTTCAGTGGTTGGTAAGTTGATGGAAAAGATCCTGAGAAGAAGGAATTATGAACATTTGGAGAGACATAATATGATTAGGAATAGTCAGCATGGTTTTGTCAAAGGCAGGTCATGCCTTACGAGCCTGATTGAATTTTTTGAGGATGTGACTAAACACATTGATGAAGGTAGAGCAGTAGATGTAATGTATATGGATTTCAGCAAGGCATTTGATAAGGTACCCCATGCAAGGCTTATTGAGAAAGTATGGCGGCATGAGATCCAAGGGGACATTGCTTTGTGAATCCAGGGGTGAAATGGCTAACACGAAAGGGCACAGTTTTAAGATGCTTGGAAGTAGGTACAGAGGAGATGTCAGGGGTAAGTTTGTTATGCAGAGAGTGGTGAGTGCATGGAATGGGCTGCCAGCAGCGGTGCTGAAGGCGGATACCATAGGGTCTTTTAAGAGACTCCTGGATGGGTACATGGAGCTTAGAAAAATAGAGGGCTATGAGTAACCCCAGGTAATTTCTAAAGTAAGTACATGTTTGGCACAGCATTGTGGGCTGAAGGGCTTGTATTGTGCTGTAGGTTTTCTATGTTTCTAAGTAGGGAGGCTACAGAAGGACTTAGACAAATTTGGAGAATGGGCAAAGAAATGGTGATAGAATACAGTGCCAGAAAGTTTATGGTCATGCACTTCGGTAGAAGAAATGAAAGGGTTGACTATTTTTAAATGAAGAGAAAATGCAAAAAAGGATGTACTGAAACTGGAGCAACACACATCAAAGTTGCTGGTGAAAGCAGCAGGCCAGGCAGCATCCCCAGGAAGAGGTACAGTCCACGTTTTGGGCCGAGACCCTTCGTGAGGACTAACTGAAGGAAGAGCTAGTAAGAATTTCTCGTGTGTACTGAAACTGGAGGGGGTTCAAAGAAAAGTTCATGCAAATGATTCCAGGATTGAATGGCTTGTCATATGAAGAGTGTTTGATGGCTCTGGGCCTGTATTGCTGTATTGACTAGAATTTAGAAGAATGAGGGATGACTTAATTGAAACCTATCGAATGGAGAAAAGCCTTGATAAAGTGGATGTGGAGAGGATGTTTCCTATGGTGGGAGAGTCGAAGACCAGAGGGCACAACCTCAGACTAAAGGGGTGTCCTTTTAGAACGGAGATGAGGTGGAACTTCTTTAGCCAAAGTGTGGTGAATCTATGGAATTCTTTGCCACAGGCAGCTATGAAGGTCAAATCTTTATGTATATTTAAGAAAGAGGTTGATAGATTCTTGATGGTTCAGGGCATGAAGGGATATGGAGGTTAGGTGGGAGACTGGGGCCGAGAGGAAAATTGGATCAGACGTGGAGTGGAGCAGACTCGATGGGCCAAATGGCCTAATTCTGCTCCTGTATCTTATGGTCTTATTATGGTCTCATATCCTGAGATTTATGACTACTTGGTCTTGACACCC
This sequence comes from Mobula hypostoma, assembly GCF_963921235.1. Taxonomy (NCBI): domain Eukaryota; kingdom Metazoa; phylum Chordata; class Chondrichthyes; order Myliobatiformes; family Myliobatidae; genus Mobula; species Mobula hypostoma. The sequence goes on from NC_086098.1 coordinate 141,411,393, forward strand.
CAGTCAAGAGAAATATTTTTCCAAAATCCAGTATGGTTATCCCCATCAGAAATTTGTATGATTCAACTTGATTCCCTCTCCTTCATCTGTATTTCTGTCTGATGGCTTTTAATAATTTAAAATGCTTCAGTTAGCCCATCTGTAATCTTCTAAACTCAATGAAATAAATGTTTACTTAACTTGCTCACATGTTGAGTCTGTGGTGGCCAGTGCTATCATGTTTGCTGTTGTGTGCTGGGGCAGAAGGCTGAGGGTAGCAGACACCAACAGAATCAACAAACTCATTCGTAAGGCCAGTGATGTTGTGGGGATGGAACTAGATTCTCTGATGGTGGTGTCTGAAAAGAGGATACTGTCCAAGTTGCATGCCATCTTGGACAATGTCTCCCATCCACTACATAATGTACTGGTTGGGCACAGGAGTACATTCAGCCAGAGACTCATTCCACCGAGATGCAACACAGAGCGTCATAGGAAGTCATTCCTGACTGTGGCCATCAAACTTTACAACTCCCCCCTTGGAGGGCCAGACACCCTGAGCCAATAGGCTGGTCCTGGACTTATTTCCTGGCATAATTTACATATTACTATTTAACTATTTATGGTTTATTACTATTTATTATTTATGGTGCAACTGTAACGAAAACCAATTTCCCCCGGGATCAATAAAGTATGACTATGACTATGACTATTCATCTCATCATCTCCATATCTTTTTGGTGAACTTGGGCTGAAGAACCCAGTCGAAGGCCAACACAACCTAAACTGCAGGATTCAAAGCTGAACTTGTGAATCTAGTGCAACACACACAAAATGCTAGAGGATCTCAGCAGACCAGGCAGCATCTATGGAAAAGAGTAAGCAGTCAACTTTTCGGGCCAAGACCCTTCATCAGGACTCTAGTAGGGATCTGACCAAGGCAGTTAAAAGTGAAACATAACACCCCACTTTGAATTTGAAGCCTTTTTATAATCATGATAAGTATGTTCATATTTTTAAACTTATCTCTGGACTTGTGCTTAAGCTTTTAGTGAATTGACTACTAGAATACTCAAATCCCAGCCTCTTTCACAGTCCTTAGTCTTTCATCATCATCACCAGCGAATCCTGTGAGTGTGGCGAAAGGGTGCAGATCATTGAACACATTCTGTGCAACTGTCCACTCTCAACTGATTTAGCTGCTCAACATCAACCAAACAACACTAGAGTGGCTGGCTGTTTGGTGTGACAAGCTATGATGATGATCATTATTATGTGCCATGTCGTATGACATGGATGATTATGGTCTTTCCATGACCTACATGGTTCTTGGAAATTTTTTTTACAGAATTGGTTTGCCATTGCCTTCTGGGCAGTGTCTTTACAAGACATGTGACTCGAGCCATTATCAATAGTCTTCAGAGATTGTCACTGGTCGCATAATCAGGACTTGTGATAAGCATCAACTACTCACACAATCATGCACCACCCGCTTCCATGGCTTCACAGGACCCTATCGGGGTCCAACCAGGTGCTGCACCTTGCCCAAGGGTGACCTGCAGGATGGTGGAGGGAAGGAGCGCCTTACACCTCCTTTGGTAGAGGCATATCTCCACCCTGCCACCCACCTAGGATTTTACTACTTCAAAGACATTCCAGTTTGTTTTTTTTGGGTCAACTGCAGATACTCCATCTACCAACGTTGCTTCATTCATTCTTCAGGATATGGGCATCTCTAGCAATATACAGTATTCTTATCTCATCTCTCCTTAGGATAAACAATGGAAAGCAGAGAAAGGGCAGTTGAGATCTATTGTAACTCAACTTTGTACACCTCACTAAACAATGTCCATGGTCTTCATTCCTATTCTTTATCTTCTCCCAGTGAACCTAATCACCAGACCGTGTCAGGAATTCCCTTCAACTGCATGCATTCTCAATCTTAAAACATAAGAAATAGGAGCAATAAGATCCGGTCATGGACTCATCTCCACCTACCCCTACTATGCAAAAATCTATCCAACCCAATCTTAAATATATTTACTGAGGTAGCCTCCACTGCTTCACTGGGTAGAGAAATCCACAGATTCACCACTCTCTGGGAAAAGCAGGTCCTCCTCATCTCCATCATAAATCTACTCCCCCTAATCTTGAGGCGATGTCCCCTAGCTCTTGTCTCACCTACCAGTGGAAGCAACTTTCCTGCCTCTACCTTATCTATCCCTTTCATAATTTTATATGTTTCATCTCATTCTTCTGAATTCCAGCGAATACAGTCCCGGGCGACTCCTCATAAGTCTAACCCACTCATCTCTGGAATCAACCTAGTGAACTTTCTCTGCACCACCTCCAAAGCCAGTATATCCTTCTTCAAGTAAGGAGACCAGAACTGCAAACAATACTCCAGGTGTGGCCTCACCAGTATCCTGTACAGTTGGAGCATAACCTCCCTGCTCTGAAATTCAATCCCTCTAGCAATGAAGGCCAACATCCCATTTGCCTTCTTGATAGCCTGCTGCACCTGCAAACCAAGCTTTTGTGATTCATGCACAAGCACTCCCAAGTCCCTCTACACAGCAGCATGCTGCAATTTTTTACCATTTAAATAATAATCTGCTCTTTCATTTTTTTTCCTTCAATCTTGCTGCTAACTTATTTAAACCTTTAATGTCTTTTGGAAGTCCAAGTTAAAAAAGCGTTTCATAGACATTTCCTCATGCATCATATTGGCAACCACCCAAAAATTCAATTTGTTGTGATGTTTATGATTAATCCTCCAAAAATCTACAATAAATCTCTTTAATGAGTTCGTCCATTTCAGTTATCCAACTGCTGTCCTAGTTGATTCTAATTCATATTAAACAAATAGCCTGGCAATTTCCAGGTTTCTGCTTTCCTAAATAATTCGGATACATTAGTACTTTTCCAAAGAAAAGCTGTCATTTTCAAGTCTAACGACCTATGGAAAATTATGACAAAGACATCTGTATTATAATTCAATGTCTTAGAGTGGAATCAATCTTGCTATGGAAATTAAGATATTATTTTCATCATTACAATTTTCTTCAGCCTACTAGACCAAATAATTTCCTCCTTTTCTCATGTTTTTAGGTTCCTCTGCTATGAAAATGGATCCTAACAATTAATAATTTTCTGTCATGTCCCTGTTATCTGTAAAAATATCATAAGTATTTGTCTTCATTTTACCACTCTCATTCTGTTCAGAGGTTTGAGCTGGTTATCAAACCAGAGGGCGAAAATAACTAGAATAAAGGTTTTGGATCTAAATTGCAATAAGTTGTGTTACTTCAGATTTGAGTTGGATTTACGATCACCATGTGAAGGAAGTCTGAAGTGGTTTTGTTAATTTAAGAATAGGTGGGGTTTCAGCAGGAGTGTCTTTGACTGGGGAATTCTGTTGTGGTTTCGATGTTGTTGATAGAGATATTTCTGCATGGGATGATGGGGTTGTTTTCTGTTGGGGGTTCTGTAGATATCCAGTGTATAGAAGAGTAAATAGAGGACCTGGAGCACAGTGGGTAGGGAGATGTGGTGCAAGGCGAAGGAGAAGTGAAAACCATCAAAGGTAGTATATGAGTAATTGTCCATGCTTACATTGGCAATAATAAGAGGTGGGGGGTAGCCAGTAAGGAATTGTGACAGAAGGAAGCAAATAGGTGCTTGACTGCAGGAGCAGTAACAAGTGGTGCAGGCCATTGCTGGAAATCAAGACCACTCAAAGGGGATAATCTGCAGCACAATGGTGGAGCCTGGGGAAGGGGACAACTCAATGGGTGGGGGGGGGGAGCTTAAAATATTAGCAACTTATGGAAGGACTGAGAGGCATGGATAGTGAAATGGAAATAAACAACAGATGAATTTAAGGCTGCACAATAGCGTAGTGGTTAGCACAATGCTTTACAGTACCAGCCACTACCTGTAAGTTCTCCCCGTGACCGTGTGGATTTTCTCCAGGTGCTCCAGTTTTCTTCCACATTCCAAAGACATATGATTAGTCGGTTAATTGGTCATTGTAAATTGTCCCGTGATTAGGCTTGCTCGGCAGCATGACTTGAAGGGCTGGAAAAGCCTATTCTGTGCTATATCTCAATAAATAAATCATTGCCACAGATAGCTGTGGAGCCAAGCCATTGAGTATATTTAAAGTGGAGGTCGATAGGTTCTTGATTAGTAAGAGGGTCAAAGGTAGAAGGCATGGGAATGGGGTTGAGAGAGATATGATTGAATGGCGGAGCAGTCTCAATGGCTTAATTCTGCTCCTTTGTCTTCTGATCTAAATGATTTCCTCCTGTGAAAGAAAATGCACTTGGTGGCAAGTAGCAGCACTGAGGGAATGCCTTCTGAGAGGTAGGAGGTAAGACTACTATTTTGTGGAGGTAGCAGTGGGAGGAAAGGATCAGAATTGTGGATCAAGGCTAAGTGTGGATGGAATGGAGATAAATAAAGGTATTGCTCTCATAAAGGTATCTCTTGCAAAAGACAAACGTTTTCAAATCTTGATCACTGTGAAAGTTCCATTTTGTTTAAACAACAAGCATAGCTTTCATTCACAATCAATGTTAATTCTTCTAAGCACGATTAACCTGAAACCATTCCACTATGAATGTCGCTCTTAGTCCTGTAGAGGTTGGGCTGATCGGGTAAAGCTTGGATTTGTTTAGGTGTAAACAATACATTGGTGGGGGTAGGGGTGGAAGGAAGAAGAGCAGATATATTGGCAAGTTTCACAGAAGTATATAAGGAAATCATTTAAATTCCCCTAACATTAATTGTGAGAGAGGCCCCTCCACTGGTCAGGGTCGACCATGGCTGTTGCATACTAGCTCTCGACTTTATCGATACGCAAGCCAGGGCAGTAGGATACAGAGAGCAAGCTGTTGCCCACACAACAGGCTCCCCATTTCCACACTGATGATGAATCCAAAGGAACAGCAGGGATCGATACAGTTTGGTACTAGTGGTACTGTGGGAATTAATAAGGGACCAAACTGGATATAGCTTTATTTTGGCAGTCTCATGATATTTCTTCTGCAATATGCAATTTCATGAAAATATGATTTGTAAAAGGAAGCACACAGAAGTCACTATACAGAACCAGGATAATTTTTTGCCTTACATTTTAAGATGTAAATTGATCACCTCAGAGATTACCTTGAGATTTATCCTTGTTCATTGCTCATGAAGCAACCAGCATGTCAACTTACAGTAATAACTGCAAAACATGTTTTCACATTTCAACTTGAGCAAACAAAGCATTTGACCGAAAGCATAGTTTCAAGTAAATTGACTGTCAAAGTACATACATGTCAGCGTTTACTGCCAGGGATTCATTTTCATGCAGGCATTCACAGTAGAATAAAGAAATACAACAGGATCAATGAAAAACTACACACAAAGACTGACAACCAATGAGCAAAAGAAGACAATCTGGGCAAATGCAAACAAAAGTAAGCAAATAAATGAACAAATACTGAGAACATGAGTTGTCAGGCTATTGACCGTGAGTCCATAGGTTGTGGAATCAGTTCAGAATTGAGGTTAGTGAAGTTCTCCACTCTTGTTCAGGAGCCTGGTGGTTGAAGGGTAATAACTGCACCTGAACTTGCACCTTAGGCTCTTATACCTCCTTCCTGTTGGCAGCAGCGAGAAGAGAACATGGCCTGGATGGTGGGGGTCCTTGCTGATGGATGCTGCTTTCTTGTGGCAGTGCTCCTTGTAGGTGTGCACAATGGTGGGGAGGGCTTTTCCTGTGATGGACTGGGCTGGATTCACTACTTTTTGTCGGCTTTTCCTTTAGCAGATTGAAGCGCCAAGCCAGATTAGAAAGATCGAGGTGTCAAGACCAAAAGGTGAATGACAAACCAGTGTTCAGCTCACTTCTCCAGGAGGCTTTACTTGTTCCAGCGCTGAGCTGGCTCCATGGCTGTGAACTCACTTTCGGGGACTCTGTGGTTCATGTTCTGTGTGTTATTTGTCTACTTTTTTATTGTTTGCATACTGGATGTTGGATGGTCTTTGTGGTGGATTATATTGAGTTTCTTTCTTTTGTGGCTGCCTGCAAGATGAATCTCAAAGTTGTATGTTGTACACATACTTCGATAATTAATGTACTTTGACCTTGGGCATTGGTGTTTTCAGACTAAGCAGTAGCACTTGGAGTGGTTGAGTAGAAGGGTGAGGGCCATTATCATGAGTGAATGTGCCAGCCTTCTTGCATTTCTTAAAGGCAAATTGTTTCAGGGCTACAGCTCATGGCAGATTTCATGATGATTATCATCCTTACTGATGAAATGCCACAAACACTACCCACTAAGATTCAAGTCAGGAGAGTGTGCAACTGAGCAGAAATATGCTCCTGGAGAAGGGATTCCCACCCTGGGGTCCACAAACTCCTTCCTCAATGGTATCCGTCCATGGCATAAAAAAGTTGGGAGCCCCTGTCCTAGAGAGAGCCCTTCGTGTCTCCTCTCCTCGAGCATCCTCTGTCTCATTTGACTTTCTAATCATTCTAATGATTGCTGCATTTGAACTAAAATTCATGGCTTTATTAAGAGCCTTTACAGTGATATAAAATAGTTTGTGGTCCCCTTTTGGGAAAAATCAGATATTGTTTCAGGTTTGAAATGTTGTCTGATGCATGACTTAAAAAAATGTTGAGAATTGCACCTGTTATCTTAGTCAGTGGGCCTGCTGGAAACCGCAGAGAATATCAGAGTGCCGTGCTGATTTGATTTCACATTGTCATTTCGCAGTTCAGCTGTCCAACCATTGCCCTCGCACATCTAAAATTGCGTTCACAAGAAGAAACTCCCACCAGTGTAATCAAAAGTGATTAACAGCTACTTTAGAATTGCAATCTGGATTATTTCTATTCACTGTTGCTATGAGTGTGTACTGGCTGTAGTCAGGAATCACCCTTAAATACTCTGATTGATGACCCCACTCCCACCATGTCTTTGTTGTACAGGATTTTCACAGTCTATACTGTAAATGGTGATTAATTGTCATTTTAGCAACTTGCTATTGTTTTTGTCAGGATAACTCAGTTTCTCAAATGTGTTCATCTGTATGAATCCAAACGTGATTGCAGAAGGAATACAATCATTGGAAGATTGAACCAACATCAACAGAGAAAGGGAAATGTACTTCAAGAACACATTTTAATGGATAAAAAAAAGTACTTCTAAATTAAATTATATTTTGCTAAGATCTGCAGTGTGGAATACATTTTCTTACAAGTCAGGTTCACCATAAAAGAAATGGTCATGGTTTATTGAGAAAAAGGATGGAATGTAAATAGATTTATATTTATATACAGTAAATATAAATTATTACATCTAAAATATAATGCTATTTATATTTTTTTAGATATTGATAGAAGCTGAGATTAAGGAGTATAGGAATGAGAGACAACACAGGCAGATTTTAAAGTCATCTATAAATATTATCACTGAAGACAATGTCATATCGCCCAGAAATTTATGCTTAGATTATTTTTAAAGATATTCAATTCTAATTTTAAATCATAATTAAACTAATTTGAATAAACCATAGTTCACCTTTGAAGTTTGTAATTGCTATAAAGCTTACCCATTCTGTTAAGTCTGGGTTGAGTTTTTAAGATAGGAAATTTCACTCGATCAAGTTAGCCTTCATTGCATGATCAAAGTAACCAAGATGCAGGGATGAACAATATTGTCAAGGTGTAGATGTTTACTTTGAAACTCCTTTGATAGCTGAATTTAAATAGTGTTGATTCCTGTCATGTAAGCATTCAGAAACGTCTCCTTTCTACAACTTTTAATATTTTCTGAGTTAAACCAGCAAAATTTTGCTGATTTTGCTGCATTGTGGAGCACTCAACTCAACCTCAGAAAGCTTGGTGTCAGCATGTCCAACTGAAATGATGATGCAGCTGAAATCCTTTGTCTGCATTTCCAGTGCCATTTGGGAACCCCAGCATACTTTTGGATAATCATGTTTGCAGGAAATAACTCCAGTGGCTCTCTTCACTTGAACTTGAAGAGAGGCAATGAGTATTTCGTTTGATCTACTCCACAGCTGCAAGGAATTCAGACACTTCGGATGTTGGTGATCATGTGGCAAGGGAGATATCCTCTGAGAATGAAATGCTTTCTCCAGTGGTCTACTGCTTAATGCCAGTAACAGAGATGGGCAATCCAGGTAAACAGATCAATGGCATCATATAACAGTAAGGGGTAGAAAAGCAATTGCCATCTGGGAACCCGAAAAAGAGGGGTATGCACAGTTGCTTCTACAACTGTGATGTGAGCTTCGCATATTCTGCAGCCTCCCTTGTGTGAGGAAACCATACCAAATATATCACCAAATGCATGTGGATTTTTTTTTGGAAGAATACAAACAACCAAAGTTTGAGGTCTACTTTGGAACAGATGTTGAAACTAATTTGGAAGGAAGAAATTCATCAGGATAGAGCATTGGAAGTGTGAAGCAAGAAGACAGGTCATAATTAGTACTAGAACAAAGTTTATAAAGGGACTGTCAGGGTGGAAGGGAAATTTGACACAAAGTGAAAAAGCTTAGTATGACAAATCTCCAACTGAATTTTCTTTCATTTAAAGCAATTAGGTTCAGAACTTCAGGGAGAAAAATCTGCTTTCATACTTTTTTGTTTCTGTTGTTTGCGCTTGTGCTTAAGTTGCTTCACATAATGTGAGAAGGTTGGTGGCAATAGACACAGATAGCGGCATGGAATTATGATTGACAATTAGTGGAAATCAGGCTCTAGCTCCAAAAGAATGATCATAAGGGCATTGGCTACAGAGAATACAACAATAATTTGGAATAAAAACAATACTTTGGAACAGAGGTTAGGATGGAAGTACCAGTCAAGGTACTGAAAAAAAGGAATGGTTGCAGAGAAGCAGCAGCACTGCCCTCCCCATCTTTCCCCCTCCTGAAAATTGACTTTTTTCTCAGTTCTGATGGAAGGTCACAGAACTGAAAACATTTATTGTTTACACCAGGATCTGCAGACCCTGGAAATTCAGAGTAACACGTAAAACTGTTGAAGGAAGTCAGCATTTAGGGTAAGGAATAAACAGTCTATGATTTGGGCTGAGACCTTTCATCAGGCCTGAAATGTAGGCTGTTTATTCCTTTCTATAGATGCTGCCTGACCTGCTGAGTTCCTCTAGCATTTTGTGTGTGTTACACTAACTGTTTATCCTTCCACAGAGGTTGCCTGACCTACTGACGGTCTCCAGCATCTGCAGTTTCTCGATTTCCGAGTTGTAGAGTCTGAGACAGATACAGCATTGGAAACAGGCCCTTTCACCCAGCAACTTCTTGATGACCATCAACTGCCAATTTACACAAATCCTACATTAGTCCCATTTTATTTTCTCCCCACAGTCTCATCAACTCAACCACTCCTACCGATTTCACAACTCATCGACACACATGGGCAGTTTACAGTGGCCATTTATCCTACTGACCCTCATGTCCTTGGGGTGTGGGACAAAGGAAGAGAACCCAGGAGAAGTCCACACAGACACAATGAGAACATGCCAAATTCACAGACAGCATCTGAAATCAGGAACTGAACGCAGGTGTCTGGTGTGGTGAGGCAGTGGAACTAACTTTGATACTATTTGTCTTCTAAGTTTTTTTTAATCTGGCTCTCAGTAGCATTTTCTCCTTTGGTGAACACTTGGTAAAATTCTCATCTGAAACCTCATCCATAGTCATTACCTCCCTGATTAAAATTCCTTTTTGTTGTGAGATTAGTCACACCTCTGTTCTTACAATTATTTCTCTGATCACTTGTCTACAGAATGCCTTTGGATTCCCTTTCATGTTTGCTGGAAGTCTTTTCTCATGCTTTCAATTTGCCCCTAATTTTTCCCTTCCCCTCTGAACTCTTTTAGCAACCTTGACATCTGATTGGCAAAGAAATAAAGGCAACATGATATTTTTAAAAAACATAGCAAACTGATTTAGAATCCATGACATAATTTGATGGCTTTTCCAAGAGTTGAAACAGATATAATAGCTTTTCTGAAATGTATAATTATTCAGCAGATCAGGCAGCGTATGTGGAGATGCAGAATCAACCCCACTGATTGATTATCGACTTCTGTGCAGTTTTTATAATAGTTTTAATCATTATCAGAGGGTATTGTCCTGATGAAGGGTCTTGGACCTAAATGTTGACTGTTTATTCCCCTGCACAGATGTGGTCTTACTTGCTGAGTTCCTCCAGCACTTTGTGTCCTGCTCAAGGCTTCCAGCATCTGTAGTGTCTCGAGTCTACAATACCAGAACGTGTTTTTTTTTGGGGAATAGCATTGATAAACAATGTTTTCATTAATCAATTTAGTTACATCCAATTTTTAAAAAAATTTGCAATTGTGAAGAAATTGTTTGACAAAGTCTGTAGTCCTCAGTATTGCTGTATTAAACTGCAGGGGAAGATCATGTCTCGCTGAGAACAGCAACAGCAGCAGAGAAGGTGGCCCCGATAATGACCCCACTGAGGTTTGGGCACCGCATTATCATTTATTGCGAATCTGCAGCAGGTTTAATATCACTGGCATATGTCATGAAATTTGTTGCTTTGGCAGCAGTACATTACAATACATACTAATAAAAAAGTAACAATAATAAACCCTATAAATTACAAGAAGAAATATATTTCTAAAATTAAATAAGTAGTCTGAAAAGAGAGGAAAAAATATTGAGGTAGTGTACATGGGTTCAATGTCTATTCAGAAATCAGACAGCAAAAGTGTTCATAAAGTGTTGAGTGTGTGTCTTCAGGCTCCTGTACCTTCTCCTTTGTTGGTAGCAATGAGAAGAGGGCATGAGCTGAGTGATGGTGGTCCTCAATGATAGATGTACCTTTTGTAGAAATTGGCAAGTATTTTGTGTCATAGCAAGTCTCCTCAAACTCCTGATGAAATATAGCCGCTGTCGTGCCTTCTTTGTAATTACATCAATATGCTGGGCTCAGGGTGGATCTTCAGAGACGTTGACAACCAGGAACTTGGAATTACTTGCCCTTTCCACTGCTGATCCCTTGATAAGGACTGGTTTGTGCTTCCTCAACTTAACCTTCCTGAAGTACACAATCAATTCTTTGATCATCCTGACACTGAGTGCAAGGCTGCTGTGCAAACTCCACTCAAGCAGCTGATCTATCTCGCTCCTGTATGCCACCTTATCACCACTTGAAATTCCCCCCAAAAGAGTTGTCGTCAGCACATTTATCGATGACATTTGATGGCTGTGGATGTAAAGAGACCAGAGCGTTGGGCTAAGCACACATCCTTGAGGTGCACCAGTTGTGATTGTCAGCGAGAAGATACTATTTCCGATCTGCATTCACTGTGGTCTCCCTGCGAGGAAGTCAAGAATCCAGTTGCAGGGTGAGGTACAGAGGCCCAGGTATAGGAGCTTGTCAATTAGCATTGTGGGTATGATAGTGTTGAACGGTGAGCTGTCATCAATAAACAGCAGGCTGATGTGGGTATTGCTGTTGTCCAGGAGGGCCAAGGCTGAGGGAACAGCCAGTGAGATTGCATCCGCTGTAGACCCATTGTGGCAATAGCAAGTTGCAGGCAAATTTACAGTCCCCCTTCTTCTTCGATCTCTCTCTCTTTCCATCTCTGGAGACAGACTAGTTACTGATACTTTTTACAAACCTATTAACTCTCAGTTACTTTAACTATACCTCTTTATTTTTTCTATTTATTTTATTACAGATGTTAATTTTGATTTGATTTCGACCTTTTCCGGATGTGGGAATTAATATAAAATCCAAATAAAATATTTTAGATAAATGGAGTCAAATCTATTTGAAGGGACTTGACCAAATCGTCAGCTGTCCATTTCCGTCCTCAGATGTTGCCTGACCCGATGAGTTGCTCCAGCATTTTCATTGCTTTGTTCCAGATAACTGCATGCATGGTCGATCCCAGCTGATCCATGTTCCAAGCCTACACTGTGAATGCTCCCAACATTTCCTCCGCTACATTGACTATGGCATTGGTGCTGCTTCCTGTAACCATGCTGGGCTCATCAACTTTTAATCCAATTTCCACCTTGCCCTCAAATTTACTTGGTCCACTTCTCTTCCCTTTTTCATCTCCAGAGACAGTCTATTCACTGACATCTTTTCCAAACCCACTGACTCTCACAGTTACCTTAACTATACCTCTTCCCACCCTGTCACTTGTAAAAATGTTATTCCCTTCTCTCAGTTTCTCTGTCTGAGGCTTTCCATTCCAGAACATTTGAGATGTCCTCTTTTTTCCTAAAGAACGCGTGTTCCCTTCCACTAAAATCAACACTGCCCTCACCCATTCCCCGCCATCATAACAGTGATAGAGTTCCTTTGTTCATTTCCTACCACCACACGAGTCTCTGTATTGCACATTTCCTGTAACTTACGCCACCTCGAACGGCATCCTGTGTCTTTACCTAACTTTGCTCCCCGCTTTACCGAGGGACCAGTCTTGACGGAACTTCCCCGTGTACTTGTCCCTCCCCACTTCACCCTGCAAGCTTGACGAGTGCTACACCTGCTCATGCACCTCCTCCCCTTCCACCATCCTAGGCCTCCAACAATCCTTCCAGGTGACGCGACTCTTCACCTGCAGGTCGGCGACGGTCATTGACCTTATCAGGTGCAGCCTCAGCGAGAGCTGACGGAGATGTGGGGACTGCTTTGTCTTTTACAGGCCTCCGCACCCTGTCGTTCCAGCCCTGAAGAGGGGTCTCGGCTCGAAAAGTCGACTGTTTACTCGCCTGCACAGGTGCTGCCTGACTTGCCGAGTTCCTCCCGTATTTGGTGTATGCGTATTGCTCGGGGTCTCCAGCAAGCGCACAGCCCGGCACATTGCGCGCGTTGCTTTGGGTTTCCAGCGCCTGCGCATTTTCTCGTGTCTGGCAGTGCAGAATCTGTTGAGTTGAGGCTTGAGAGCCGAACACACGCGCACTGCTGTCCTCCGTCTCCAGCCGTGCACTTTACGGCATTGTCGTTCATATCTTGGCGCAGCGACGGGTCGTATTTTGGATTTCGTGCAATGGCGGCGCGCACGACTTGGTGAGTACAGCTAGTGATGGACACTCAAGAGTTAGAGACGGGGAAAGAGGGAGAGGGGGCAGGCTCACCCGGGAGGAGGTGGAGTGTGGGGTTAATCCACGGTGCACTGGACCCTGTTGATAGAAGGAACAACACGCCGGGCGCTGGAGGAACTCACCGGGTCAGGCAGCATCTACGGAGGGAAATGGGCAGTCGACGTTTTGGGTCGAGCCCGTTCACTTGCTCAGTTTCCTCCGTCGCGGCTGCTTGGTCCGGTGAGTTCCTCCAGCGTCTTGTGTGCTGCTCCAAATTCCAGCATCTGCAAACTCTTTGTCGGGTAGGGAGGTGACAGACGGTGAAACGGGACCCGAAGGGGAGAGAGGTGTCAGACGGTGAAACGGGACCCGCCGGGTAGAGAGGTGACAGACGGTGAAACGGGACCCGAAGGGGAGAGAGGTGTCAGACGGTGAAACGGGACCCGCCGGGTAGAGAGGTGACAGACGGTGAAACGGGACCCGAAGGAGAGAGAGGTGACAGACGGTGAAACGGGACCCGCCAGGTAGAGAGGTGACAGACGGTGAAACGGGATCACCCGGGTGGCGAGGTGACAGACGCTGAAATGGGATCACCCGGATAGAGAGGTGACAGACGGTGAAACGGGATCACCCGGGTAGAGAAGTGACAGACGGTGAAACGGGATCACCCGGGTAGAGAGGTGACAGACGGTGAAACGGGACCCGCTGGGTAGAGAGGTGAAAGACGGCGAAACAGGTCCCGCCGGGTAGAGAGGTGACAGACAGTGAAACAGGATCACCCGGGTATAGAGGTGACAGACGGTGAAACGGGATCACCCCGGTAGAGAGGCAACAGACAGTGAAATGGGATCACCCGGGTAGAGAGGTGACACACGGTGAAACGGGATCACCTGGGTAGAGAGGTGACAGACAGTGAAACGGGATCACCCGGGTAGAGAGGTGACAGACAGTGAAACGGGATCACCCCGGTAGAGAGGCAACAGACAGTGAAATGGGATCACCCGGGTAGAGAGGTGACACACGGTGAAACGGGATCACCCGGGTAGAGAGGTGACAGATGGTGAAACGGGACCCGCCGGGTAGAGAGGTGACAGACGGTGAAACGGGATCACCTGGGTAGAGAGGTGACAGACAGTGAAACGGGATCACCTGGGTAGAGAGGTGACAGACGGTGAAACGGGTCCCGCCAGGTAGAGAAGTGACACATGGTGAAACGGGTCCCGCCAGGTAGAGAAGTGACACACGGTGAAACGGGTCCCGCCAGGTTGAGAGGTGACAGACGGTGAAACGGGACCTGCTGGGTAGGGAAGTGACAAACGGTGAAACGGGATCACCCGGGTAGAGAGGTGACAGACGGTGAAACGGGACCCGCCGGGGAGAGAGGTGACACATGGTGAAACGGGACCCGCCGGGTAGAGAGGTGACAGACGGTGAAACGGGTCCCGCTGGGTAGAGAGGTGACAGACGATAGAATGGATCCCGTTGAGGAGGGCTGACAGATGGTGAAATGATTCCCTCCGGGTTGGTAGGTGACAGGCAGCCAAATGGTTCCCACTGGGTCAGGAGGTGATAGACAGCGAAGTCAGTCATGCTGGGTACGGAAGTGATAGGCGGCCAAACGGGTCCTGCTGGGTCAGGAGGTGACGGATAGCTAAGTCGGTCCTGCTTGGTGGGGTGGTGCTAAATGGCGAAGTGGGCACCGCTGGGTCGGGAGGTGAAAGGTGGCGAAGCGGATCTGTCCTGGTCGGGAGATGACTGACAGTGAAACTAGTCCTGTTGGGAGATCCCAGCATTCAGTCAGTTATCCTGGCTGATCTCGGTGTTGGGCATTAAGGAGCAGTTTTGACTTGCTGCTCATTGATCCAGGTTCAAGCAGAGGTAGGAATGCCAGCCTGCCTTTCAGGAAGTTGAAGTTATCACCAGAAAGGAAAACTTGACTCAACTTCATTTGCCCATCACTGAATTGTTCCAACTAAACTGGCAACACACATCAAAGTTGCTGGTGAACGCAGCAGGCCAGGCAGCATCTCTAGGAAGAGGTACAGTCGACGTTCGTAAGGGTCTCGGCCTGAAACGTTGACTGTACCTCTTCCTAGAGATGCTGCCTGGCTTGCTGCGTTTACCAGCAACTTTGATGTGTGTTGCTTGAATTTCCAGCATCTGCAGAATTCCTGTTGTTTCCAACTAAACTGGACTCACTTTCAACGACTCTTCATCTTATGTTATTGATATTCATTGCTTATTTATTTACTAGTATTATTATTATTTTTGTTCTTTCTTTTTGCATTTGCAGAGGGTTTTTTTGCACAATCGTTGTCCTTTCTGTTGTGTGTGGTATGTCATCGATTCTATTGTGCTTCTTGGGTTTACTGTGTATGCCTGTAAATAAAGGAATCTCAGGGTTGGAAATGGTGATGTATATGTCCTTTGATAATAAAGTTAGCTTGAACTTTGATCACTCGATGCTCAAAAGTGCTTATGGTTTAAAATAAATATAGAATGCAGCACTCCTTCAGTGGGTGAGACAGTGTTCATGGAAAGATTGAGGGTCTCGGCTTACTCATGGAATTCAACTTAGATAAGTATGAAATGATGCATTTTGGACAGTCAATGCAGTGTAGGACTTTTAGAGTGCATTTCAGGGCACTGATGATTGTTGTGTAACAGAGGGAGCTGGGAGTAGAAGTGGACAGTTGGCTGAAAGCAGCCACACAAGTACACAGGGTGGTGAGGAAAGCATTCAGTAAGTTGGTCTTCATTAGTCAGGGCATCTAGTTTAGGGGTATCAATGTTATAATTCAAAGTTCAAAATAAACTTATTTTCAAAGTACAGATGCCCCCCGCTTTTCGAGCGTTCGCTTTACGAGACCTCACTGTTATGAAAGACCTACATTAGTACCTGATTTCACTAACAGAAGGTGTTTTCACTGTTAACGAAAAAAATCAACGCGCGATAAAAGGCAGCTGCTCTCCCCGGATTCGGAACGGCATTCTCACCGACATTGCTTAAGCACATGCCTGTGAGCAGCCGTTAGCAAGATGAGTTCTAAGGTGTCCGAAAAGCCTGAAAGAGCTTGTAAGGGTGTTACACTTAACGTAAAACTAGACATAATTAAGCGTTTTGATCGTGGTGAACGAAGTAAGGACAAAGTGAGTTTGCCTTGTGGAAGTTGACGAAGATGATGTTGAAGAGGTTTTGGCATCCCATAACCAAGAACTGATAGATGAAGAGCTGATGCAATTGGAAGAGGAAAGGATAACAATCAAAACCGATTGCAGTAGCGAACGGACCACAGACAGATACCGATTCGCGGAGAATGCTGCAGGAGTCGGGAGGCACACAGCGCATCTTTAAGAAAAAAGCCAAAATAAACAAGCTAATTAATTAGGTGCCGCCCGGCACGTAATTGTCGACCCAGATCAGAGGCAACGCAATCGGCAATTGCCTCTGATCTGGGCCGACATTTACCTGCTGGGTGGCACCTAATTAATTAGCTTGTTTGTTTCGGCTTCTTTCTTAAAGATGTGCTGTGTGCCTCCCGGCCACCGCTGTACCCCTGCATGCTTCGTGGATGGGTAGAGGTTCACTGCCCGGAGGGTGGGGGCCGCTGCACCACCCAACCTCCGACAACTGAGCCTAACACACCATCAGCAGTGTGCTCGCTGTCTTCCTGATTCCCGTAAGAGATACTACACTGTACATACATTATTTCTACTTTATATCGGCTGTATATTTTTACGTGTTATTTGGTATGATTTGGCAGCTTCATAGCTTAAACGTTACCGGAGAGAGTGTCTCTGCCAACAGCGCTTGCGTGAGATTTTCTGCCGACGGCCCTTGCGCCGTGTTTCTGTCGAGAGCGCTTGCGCGAGATTTTCGCTGCAGAGAACAGTGCGGCAATGATTGTGGAAAAGTATTTCTACTTTACATAGGCTGTGTATTTATCATATCATTCATGCTTTTACTATATGTTACTGTTATTTTAGGTTTTATGTGTTATTTGGCATGATTTGGTAGGTTATTTTTGGGTCTGTGAACGCTCACAAATTTTTCCCATATAAATAAGTGGTAATTGCTTCTTCACTTTACGACATTCCGGCTTACGAACCGTTTCATAGGAACACTCTACCTTCGGATGGTGGGGGAAACCTGTACGTATATGTCAGCATATACTGCCCTGAGATTTATTTTCTGAGTTGAGCTGAGTGAAGATATCTATCTGGTTAAAGGTACATAATTGTTCTTGAACCTGGTGGTGTGGGACCTAAGGTTTCTGTTGCTCCTGCCTGATAGCAGCAGTGAGAGGAGAGCATGGCCCAGATGGTGGGGGTCTGTGATGCAGTTTATGTTTTTAGTAAGGCTGGAGTATTCTCTACAGCAGGGGTAGGCAACCTTAAGCACAAATGATTTTCTAGCATGAGTTATTCATAAATTTGAGGCAAAACATAATTAGATGTATTTAAAATGGATAATTCCCATATTTCAAGTTTTTTATGGCATTTATCTGGCCCACCGTCCGCTCATTAATATGCGATCCAGCTCACAGAGGCAAAAAGGTTGCCGACCCCTGCTCTACAGTTTTGGTCACCTTGTCATAGAAAAGACATTGGGAGAGGTTAGCCATGCAGGATCTTTATTCCCATGAATGTAGGGTATTTATAAAATCATGAGGGCTATGGTGGACGGTCATCTGTTCTCCAGGGTAAGAAAGTCCAAAATTAGAGGGCACAGATATAAGATAAGAGGGCAGAGATTTAAGAGAGATGTGAGCAGTAACTCCTTTACATATAGGGCAGTGTGTACCTGGAATGAGCTGCCAGATGAACTGTGGAGGTGGGTACAGGTGCAACACTTAAGAGGCAACACATACAAACTGCTGGAGGAACTCAGCAGGAAATGGAAAAAAAATTGACATTTCAAGTCAAGATCCTTCATAAGGACTGGAAAGGAAGGAGGAAGGTGCCAGAATATGCAAGGGGCCAGATGCTTTCCTTGGGTTTATTCTCTGGAAGGCTAATGATAAAATTATGCTGTAGATCAAAAGGTTGCATTTGCATACTGCTTTTCTTGTAGTTTTGCTAAGGTGCTTCGGAAATGTGTCAGATAATAAGGCTGCTGATCTTGAGGAATTGTGAGACGGTGAGATGGTTGACTGAAGACTTGTTGAGTGACAAGGTGGCTGGAGGAGAGGCTTTCAGACTGCAATAAGTGGGAGAACTTAAATCCAGGGAAGGGAACTCCAACTGTTTGGGATACTGAATCAGCAAGCAGTGCTAATACATGAATGGATTGATGGGAGGCGAATGAAGAGAAGATTGATCCTCCGTATCTGAAGGATTTCCTTTGAAGTGGAGAAAGCTGCGGGTTATGACAAAGCTTTGAGGGCTTGCCCCAGAGGATCCCAAATGCCTTTTGATAGCTCAGTGCTGTCAAAGACCTGTGTACAGTTTTAAAATGTATTTATAATAATTAAGAAGGTAGGTTAAATGACATTTGGCACAGAGTCTGACCCTGTGGTTCAGAAGTGTAGGGAAAGGAAGAGGATGGCAGCAGTGATAGGGGACTCTATAGTTAGGGGGTCAGACAGGCAATTCTGTGGACACGGGAAAGAAACTCGGATGGTAGTTTGCCTCCCAGGTTCCAGGTTTCAGATGGCGTCCAAGATATCCTGCAGTGGGAGGGAGAACAGCCAGAGGTGTGGTACATATTGGTACCAATGACATAGGTAGGAAAAGGGAAGAGGATCTGAAAAAAGACGACGGGGAGTTAGGAAGGAAGTTGAGAAGGAGGACCGCAAAGATAGTAATCTCAGGATTACTGCCTGTGCCACGCGACAGTGAGAATAGGAATAGAATGAGGTGGAGTATAAATGCGTGGCTGAGGGATTGGAGCAGGGGGCAGGGATTCAGATTCCTGGATCATTGGGACCTCTTTTGGGGCAGGTGTGACCTGTTCAAAAAGGACAGGTTACACTTGAATCCCACGGGGACCAATATCCTGGTGGGGAGGTTTGCTAAGGCTACTGGGGAGCGTTTAAACTAGAATTGTTGGGGTGTGGGAACCGAACTGAAGAGACTGGGGAAGAGGAGGTTGGCTCACAAATAGAGAAAGCTTGTAGACAGTGCAAGAGGGAGGATAGGCAGGTGATAGAGAAGGGACGCATTCAGACTGACGGTTTGAGATGTGTCTATTTTAACGCAAGGATTGTTGTGAAGAAAGCGGATGAGCTTAGAGCATGGATCAGTACTTGGAGCTATGATGTGGTGGCCATTACAGAGACTTGGATGGCTCAGGAACAGGAATGGTTACTTCAAGTGCCGGGTTTTAGATGTTTCAGAAAAGACAGGGAAAGAGGCAGAAAAGGTGGACGTCATGGAGGGATTGTCTATGAAGTCTGTGTGGGTGGAGGTTAGGAACAGGAAGGGGTCAATAACTTTACTGAGTGTTTTTTATAGGGTGCCAAATAGTAACAGGGATATCAAGGAGCAGATAGGGAAACAGATCCTGGAAAGGTGTAATAATAACAGAGTTGTCATGGTGGGAGATTTTAATTTCCCAAATATTGATTGGCATCTTCCTAGAGCAAGGGTTTTAGATGGGGTGGAGTTTGTTAGGTGTGTTCAGGAAGGTTTCTTGACACAATATGTAGATAAGCCTACAAGAGGAGAGGGCGTACTTGATTTGGTATTGGGAAATGAACCTGGTCAGGTGTCAGATCTCTCAGTGGGAGAGCATTTTGGAGATAGTGATCATAATTCTATCTCCTTTAAAATAGCACTGGAGAGAGATAGGAACAGACAAGTTAGAAAAGCATTTAATTGGAGTAAGGGGAATTATGAGGCTATCAG
This sequence comes from Mobula hypostoma, assembly GCF_963921235.1. Classification (NCBI taxonomy): domain Eukaryota; kingdom Metazoa; phylum Chordata; class Chondrichthyes; order Myliobatiformes; family Myliobatidae; genus Mobula; species Mobula hypostoma. The sequence continues at coordinate 141,431,346 of NC_086098.1, forward strand.
GCAGGAAATTGGAGGCTTAAATTGGAAACAGATGTTCTCAGGGAAAAGTATGGAAGAAATGTGGCAAATATTCAGGGGATATTTGTGTGGAGTTCTGCATAGGTACGTTCCAATGAGGCAGGGAAGTTATGGTAGGGTACAGGAACTGTGGTGTACAAAGGCTGTAAAAAAAAGTCTAGTCAAGAAGAAAAGAAAAGCTTATAAAAGGTTCAGAGAACTAGGTAGTGTTAGAGATCTACAAACGTTTGTAAAAGATTATATGGCTAACAGGAAGGAACTTAAGAAGGAAATCAGGAGAGCCAGAAGGGGCCATGAGAAGGCCTTGGTGAGCAGGATTAAGGAAAACCCCAAGACATTCTACAAGTATGTGAAAAGCAAGAGGATAGGACATGAAAGAACAGGACCTATCAAGTGTGACAGTGGGAAAGTGTGTATGGAACCGGAGGAAATAACAGATGTACTTAATGAATACTTTACTTCAGAATTCACTATGGAAAAGGATTTTGGTGATTGTAGTGATGACTTGCAGCGGACTGAAAAGCTTGAGCATGTAGATATTAAGAAAGAGGATGTGCTGGAGCTTTTGGAAAGCATCAAGTTGAATAAGTCATCGGGACGGGATGAGATGTACCCCAGGCTACTGTGGGAGGCGAGGGAGGTGATTGCTGAGCCTCTGGCGATGATCTTTGCAACATCAATGGGATGGGAGAGGTTCCGGAGGATTGGAGGGTTGCGGATGTTGTTCCTTTATTCAAGAAAGGGAGTAGAGATAGCCCAGGAAATTATAGACCAGTGAGTCTTACCTCAGTGGTTGGTAAGTTGATGGAGAAGATCTTGAGAGGCAGGATTTATGAACATTTGAAGAGGTATAATATGGTTAGGAGTAGTCAGCATGGCTTTGTCAAGGGCAGGTCATGCCTTACGAGCCTGATTGAATTTTTTGAGGATGTGACTAAACACATTGATGAAGGAAGAGCAGTAGATGTAGTATATATGGATTTCAGCAAGGCATTTGATAAGGTATCCCATGTAAGGCTTATTGAGAAAGTAAGGGGGCATGGGATCCAAGGGGACATTGCTTTGTGGATCCAGAACTGGCTTCCCCACAGAAGGCAAAGAGTGGTTGTAGACAGGTCATATTCTGCATGGAGGTCGGTCACCAGTGGAGTGCCTCAGGGATCTGTTCTGGGACCCTTAGTCTTCGTGATTTTTATAAATGACCTGGATGAGGAAGTGGAGGGATGGGTTTGTAAGTTTGCACAAAGGTTGGAGGTGTTGTGGATAGTATGGAGGGTTGTCAGAGGTTACAGCGGGACATTGATAGGATGTAAAACTGGGCTGAGAAGTGGCAGATGGATTTCAACCCAGATAATTGTGAAGTGGTTCATTTTGGTAGGTCAAATATGATGGCAGAATATGGTATTAATTAGATTAGATTAAAGGCATCCGTTAGTCTTGCGAGACCATGGATCTGCACCTGGAAAGTCTTCACTCTCCAGGGCGCAGGCCTGGGCAAGGTTGTATGGAAGACCAGCAGTTGCCCATGCTGCAAGTCTCCCCTCTCCATGACACCGATGTTGTCCAAGGGAAGGGCATTAGGACTCATACAGCTTGGCACCAGTGTCATCGCAGAGCACAGTGTGGTTAAGTTGCCTCGTCGCCCCGGCTGGGGCTCAAACTCACGACCTTCAGGTAGCTAGTCCAATGCCTTAACCACTTGGCCACGTGCCCACACAATTAGATTAGATTAGATTCAACTTTATTGTCATTGTGCCGTGTACAGATACAAAGCCAATGAAATGCATTTAGCATCTGACCAGAAATGCAAAGAATAGTGTTATTTACAAAATAACTGCGAATAAAAAAAGTGCTACAGCACACTTGGTAAGACTCTTGGCAGTGAGGAGGATCAGAAGGATCTTGGGGTCCGAGTCCATAGGACACTCAAAACAGCTGCGCAGGTTGAAACTGTGGTTAAGAAGTACGGTGTATTGGCCTTCATCAATCGTGGAACTGAATTTAGGAACTGAGAGGTAATGTGCAGCTATATAGGACCCTGGTCAGAGCACACTTGGAGTACTGTGCTCATTTCTGGTCCACTCACTACAGGAAAGATATGGAAGCCACAGAAAGGGTGCAAGGGAGATTTACAAGGACGTTGCCTGGATTGGGGAGCATGCCTTATGAGAGTAGGTTGAGTGAACTTGGCCTTTTCTCCTTGGAGTGACGGAGGATGTGAGGTGACCTGATAGAGGTGTATAAGATGATGGGAGGCATTGATCGTGTGGATAGTCAGAGGCCTTTTCCCAGGGCTGAAATGGTTGCCACAAGAGGACACAGGTTTAAGGTGCTGGGGAGTAGGTACAGAGGAGATGTCAGGGGTAAGTTTTTTACTCAGAGAGTGGTGAGTGTGTGGAATGGGCTGCTGGCAACGGTGGTGGAGGCGGATATGATAGGGCCTTTTGGGAGATTTTTAGATAGGTACATGGAGTTTAGTAAAATAGAGGCTATAAGTAAGCCTAGTAATTTCTAAGGTAGGGACATGTTTGGCACAACTCTGTGGGCTGAAGGGCCTGTATTATGCTGCAGGTTTTCTATTTTCCTATGATATTTGAAAAAGAATTGAAAAGTAAAATGAATTTATTGGAAATATTATGGTATTATGGAATTATGGAAATATTTACCAGGGTGTAGATTTGGTTGAAAAGAGAGACCGGATAGATAAGGGGAAAATTTGTAGATGCTGAGAATAGAAGCAACACACATAAAATGCTGGAGGAACAGTCGACATTTCGGGCAAGTTCCTTTTCCAGTCCTGCTGAAGGGTATTGGCCCGAAACGTCAATTGTTCTTTTTTCTATAGATGCTGCCTGGCCTGCTGAGTTCCTCCAGAATTTTGTGTGTGTTGACTGGATAGATCTATTTTCCCTGGAGCGGACAAGATTAAGATATGGGACTCAATTGGGGTATATAAAATTATGAGGAATATAATTAGGGTAGACTGAGAAAACCTCTCCCCATATCACACGTAGAAAAAAACTAGGTGACATAGGTTTAGAGTAAGGAGGTAAGATTTAGAGGGGATGTCACCTTCACCCAGCATGGCAAGTGTCTGGACTACATTGCCCGAGAGAGTGGTTGAAGCTGAGTCACTGATAACACTTCAGAAATGTTGAGATAAGCACTTGAATCCGAGTGCTGGGTAAGAGGATTAATACAAAAGGATGCCAACTAGTTGCTTTGGATGAGTTAGGTGAATGGATTTTTTCCCCCAGAAAAATCAGTAAATCAATTAGCATGTTTGACTTGAGATCAGCGATCTTGTTCAAGTGAATGAAGTTGCTTTATTTACTCAGGTCACTTGATATGAAGGTCCAGCCTTGAGGTACATATGGTCCCACTGTATAATGCCTGAACTTCAGCTTGTTTCTGATTTCCCTGTTTCAATGCACAGGCACTGAGGGTTGAGTTGAGTTGAATGGCAAATGGCATTGTCAGGCAAATATGATGGTACTCTGACATTCAGAGTGCCTATGGGTGTAATTAATGGAACAAAACCTTACATTATCTGTTGCAGTTCTGAAGAAGAGTCTTGGCCCGAAACGTCGATTGTTCATTCATGTCCATAGATGCTGCCTGACCTGTTGATTTCTGCCAGCATTTTGTGTGTGTTACATTATTTTTTTTAAGTCTTTTACTTCTTACATATTTACTCCCAGTTGAATGACTGATGGAATAAAAAGAAGCATGGCAAACTAAATTAATTAAGTATCTCTTTTCTTGGCAGGATCCACTGATGATTTTCTTCATCCTTTATTCCTTCGCTGTCTTTAGCATAGACCCTGGAGTATATGGTTTCCTAGCAGTAAAGTTAAGTATCTCCTAGATCTTCACACTCAACCATGTCACTGATACTAAGAATCCTGAAGTGTGGAACTGCTCTGACTGGTGCTTGCAACCACAGTCGTGCCCTGTACTCAACCACATCCCCTTCATCGTGGACTAAAGTGGTGTCTGAGGCAGAGAAGATCGTTGGATACCCAACTTCCTTTATGAGTCTTCGTTGTCTGCTCAGTGATGAGTTAAGCAACATTGCTCTTCATGTCAGAAAATTGGTTGGGACGAAGCATCCTTTAATATCTACAGCCAGGTAAAAGATGCAGCCAAATACCAGGGGTGGGAGTCCTTTAAATGGTGTCAAAGTCATTTGCCTTAATGATATATTACTGAATGATGTATTTTTGCTGATCTTTTACATGGCCAGAAAACCACTGCAAATCTTAATGGCTATTTACATGTACAAGTATCAACTAAATTGACAAGAGAGCATAAGGCAGGGAGTTAAAATGTAAGCTGACCAGTCCAGCTAAGAGGAATGCTGAAGATCAATGTCTCACAAGCAGCATTTGTATTTCTGCCAACTGCATATGCATCTGATAATTGGTCTGTACATGGTAATGTATGCCCTTATTTCCATTTGTGCTAACAAATTATACAGGGGTGAAAAGTCATCTCAAGTCAAGTTTATTGTCATTTAACTACATGTATACTGTCAAATGAGACAACGTTTCTCTTCTAGACCAGGGAGTGAAGCACAGTAGTACACATAACCCACAATAATTTAGGAAAATAAGAAAAAAATTAAATAAAATATTGTTGGGTACTGATCAAATTAACTGGTGACATTTTGAATGAGATGCGGCAGGGAGTTCAAAAGCCTAATGGTCCGAGGAAAGAAACTGTTTCCCATCTTGACTGTGCTTGTCTTTATGCATCAGAGTCTTCTGCCTAATGGCAGAAAGTCAAAGAGGATGCTGGATGGATGGGTGGGATCCTTGATAATACTTAGGGCACTGTGTATGCAGCTTGCCTGATTAATGTCCCCGATGAATGGTAGGGAGATCCCTATGAACCTTTCAGCTGTTCTCACAGTCCTTTGTAGAGACTTCCAGTCTGATGCTCTGCTGCTCCCAAACTAGATGGAGACGCAGCTTGTCAATAGTGTTCCTGTAAAATACAGTTAAGATTGAGGTTGAAGTTCCCTACCTGGGAGTGGGTGATGTAGAATTGATGCTGAGGATTACAGGTTGGGTTGGAGGCTAGCATTGAGGTAATTTTTATTTTAAATACACCGAAGCAAAAATAACAAATATCCTTGGCTGCTCGCTGTCCCAAGACCAGCTGACTTCATGAAAGGAGCAGCCCATGAGATTATCAACTATTCATAGAGAGGGAAGGGCGAGAATTTTATCGAGTATGAATGAGTTAAGCTTGCCTTTGAAAATGTTGGCTGCACTGGTGTAAAATAAGTAAATTGATATGCTGGCTTCATCTCTGCTGCCCTCTGATTTATTTTCTCCTGAAGTGATGACTTCTCCAGTGTGAGATTTTAAAGGAATTAGTGAGGGTTCAGAACAATATGTTCCCACTGAAAAAATGTATGCCTTCCAAATCTGGAGACTCTTAATTTCAAGAATCACATAGCAAGGAGTAGTAAGTCATAGCAGTCACCAAACGCACACTATGAAAATGTCTAAAAGTGCATAGAAAGGCTGTACATCATACCTTAAATAGAATAGATTAGCTGTGTAGAAGTTCCCAACTTTTTTTTTCCTTGGACCAATACCATTAAGCAAGCGGTCTGTGGACCCCAGGCTGGGAACCCTTGGTGGATGGAGTAAAACATAGATTTGATAATATAAACTGGATCTTAAAATTCTGGAGAGAATGTGCATGTGATTACCATGAGATTGTAAAATAGCGAAGAGTGCAACAGTGTTTCTTTTGCTTCAAGAGCAAGATTGTTGGATGTAGTTTAAAAATTAGATTCTAACTTCAAATGTGAAGTTAAGCACATCTGTATGCAAACAATGGTAAAAGTTTGAACTCTTCCTGCAAACAGTACTTTATCCTGGTCGGCTATAAACTTAAGTCCTCTGATTGATGTTGATTAATAATGACAGGGCAGGTTTATGGATTAAGGGTGTAGATGGCCCTGAACTCATTGAATTGTGAAACAGACTCACATGCTAAAAGGCCTGCTTCAGTTCATGTGTCACTGTTCTCAATAGTAGAACATTGCTAACCTACAGAATTGAGATGTTCATGATCATCACAAGTTTGATGAAAATTGACTGCAGGGTTCCATGTATGCCTTTTGTGTATGATTTTTGCTCCGCAAGTCTACACATTTACCACCACCACCTTGAAATTATTGGCAGGAAGACAGCAAGGAATATAAACATCATCATAAAACTTACTGGAACATCCTGTGGGTGTAATGCTTTTGCCCTCTAGATCTGTCTCATTCTGGTAATGCTGTATATAATGCTCCTTTCTGATAGTAAAGTTCTCTGAGTAACACTGACACTTTCCTAGGTGGTGCTGTAAAATCTGTACCAATTGTGGGTTTGCTAGTATTGTCCAACAGTACCGTTTGAACAGTGAGTAGATATTGGGCGGTCAGCTGCTAGTATGAAAAGATCATGGTTGAGGGCAAAACAGCAGAAACTCTGTGCTCTGAAGTTATTACTCACCTAACAAGATGCAGGTTTAAGTTTAACAAAAAAATCTAGTCCTACTAGTAGTAGTCCTACTTCAGTTAAACAGCTTGGGTGCAGAAAGTCACTGATCTGCAGCATAAATATCTTGCAAAAAAAATGGTTGAAGTCTGGACTGTCTTATTACAATTTTTCTCATTTCAATTATTGGAATGTAAGAAGCTTTATTTATATGGAGCATTGAAAATATGCCAATTTTTGAATATGCAACAGGATGCATTTACCGAGCAGTTAGTGGTCAGTTTGGGGATTTCTGCTTGAACATGTATCTCATGGAGGGTGTGCAGTAAGTGTGTTTTTCATATTCTGTTTCCATTTATTTTTGGAATATGAACCATTTTGTCGATAAAGTCAATTTAATGCTAAAACTTAGCATTTGTTTTGGCAGTGTGATTTGAGACTGCCTCATTCCAAACTGTGCCAACATTAAGTTATCATATAAACAGCAAGGCATTGCTAAGCCTGTATTATTCTTCTACAGAATGTCAAAGCATTTCCTTAAAGCCTTTTAATAATTTTACTTCAGAAAAAAATTTCATTTTCCAAAATGAAATCTCAGACCCGCAGATGCAGGAATAAATGGAATGAATCGTTTAGCTTATCATGATTATCCTAATGTTGACTTTCTTATAATGCATTTATTTAAACTTTATCATATTTTCTGTCCTATTGCTCTTTACATTCATTTTAATAGAATCAAATATTTTGAACAATTATGTTCAGTAGGGGCTTGTGGTGAAGTCTTTCAGTTTTTTGTTTTGAACTGTTGGATAAAGCATTTTATAATTAGTTTTCTTTGTACTGGTAGCAATAATGTTGATTAAATGTAACCTGGTTTTCATTTTTTGAAATACTGAAAACAATCTTTCATTGTTTGCCCATTTAGTACTTTCCATTTTGCTTTCTTAACATTCTTTTTTAGTCCAGTTTCGAGGTGCCAGTTTTCTGAGCCTGAGGTCTGAAGTAGTTCAAGAAGAGAGTCTATTACCACTTACTTGTAACCAGTTAGTGATGCATAACAAACACTGACATTGTCAGTAATGCCTTCAGCCTGATAATCATGAATTCAGCATTTGAGTCTGTTTGAAATGAAAAGATTGTTCTAATCAGGAATCTAAATACTACAAATTGAACTTTATAATATACTCTAAAATGAACTCTATAATTTTCTTGATTAGATGAAAATTTAAAAAAAACTGCAGATCCTGGAAATTTGAAATAAAATCAAAAAATGCTGGAAATACTGGCCAGACAGCATCTGTTGACATAAAAATTGACTTTTCAGGTCTGGAACCCTTCTTCGATACTTAAATGTAGTTTGAAAATCTCAAATACAGTTGAGAACTCTATTTTATATTACCCCTGTCAATTTAACACATTATCCAAACAGAATATTTTATTTTACTGAAATGCCATGATTTTATACTTTACACAGAAGAAAAATAATTAACCTTTCCAGTCTGGGACTCTTCGCTGGATCTCAAATGCTGTTTGCAAAACTAAGATAAGATTGAGAGCTCCATGTACACTTCGATGGATTTAACACATTAACCAAAGAAGACCACATTTTACTTAAGAGCCATAATCATTTACTCTTCACTTTAAACACAATTATACTTATCATCAGAGTTTGTCTCCTCTGTAATTCTAGATATCCTCTTCCACTGTATGGGTGGGAACTATTTTGATTTGGAATCCATGGCATTCTTTTGGAAAGGTTACTTTCCAACACATTTATTGTGTAGTTATGAGAATATTTTTTTTCACCCAGATGGTGTTTAAAACCTAGAACACAACCTCGCAGGATTGGTGGTGTCAAGTACTCTTAAAACATCTAGTTGAATACATTGAAGGCCATGGCTCGTGCTGCATAGATCGGAACACAACAGGCTGTAGGACTCTCACTTTGCACGTTTTGGTTTCATGAAAACAATTTTTGCATTATCCTGTTAGCTTCAGCATTGTGAACATCATGGGTACTTAACTGAAGCACAATCTTGAGAGTACTTGTTCTGGTGGAAACAGTGCTGGAAGATATTCAGCAGATTAGGGAGCATCTTTGAAAAGCAAAACAGTTCATGTTTCAGGCTTATCAGAAATATTTATAATGTATTTGATTTGTCTATGTGTAGATTAGATTGCATGGAATTCTCAACAAGATAAAGAATTTGGCAACACTCAAGATTTAATGCTGCCTTTACATAGCATCTAAAAAGGAGGCACCATGTGGCAGTACTTAAAAAAAAAAAGTGTTGCAAATATTCAACATGCTATTCTACAGAAGTTGCATAATTTATCCAAGGTGCCATTGTGGAAAATATTAAGAATGTGCAGATTCAAATTTGGTAATCACTAAATAATGCAAGCAACACTCAATTTGCTGGAGGAACTCAGCAGGCCAGGCAGCATCTATAGAAAAGAGTACAGTTGACGTTTTAGGCCGAGACCCTTCAGCAGGACTGGAGAAAAAGATGAGTCGGAGTTTGAAGGTGGGGGGAGGGGAGGGAGAAAGACAAGGAGATAGGTGAAACTGAGAGGGGGGAGGAGTGAAATAAAGAGTTGGGACGTTGACTGGTGAAAGAGGTACAGGGCTGGAGAAAGGGCAATCTAATAGGAGAGGGCAGAAGGCCATGGAAAAATGAGAATCAGGAAGGAGCACCAGAGGGAGGCGATGAGCAGGTAAGGAGATAGGGTGAGAGAGGGAAAAGGGGATGGGGTATGGTGAAGGGGGGGGAATGGGCTATTACCAGAAGTTTGAGAAATCTGTGTTCATGCCATCAGGTAGGAGGCTACCCAGATGAAATACAAGGTGTTGCTCCTCCAGTCTGAGTGTGGGCTCATCACGACAGTAGAGGAGGCCGTGGATTGACATGTTGGAATGGGAAGTGGAATTAAAATGAGTAGCCACTGGAAGATCCGCTTTTTCTGGTGGATGGAGCTGAGGTGCTCATTGAAGTGGTCTCCCAATCTACGCCGGGTCTCATCGATAAACAAGAGGCTACACCAGGAGCACAGGATACAGTAGATGACACAGACAGACTCACAGGTGAAGTGTCGCCTCAGCTGGAAGGACTGTTTCGGGCCCTGAACAGTAGTGAGGGAGGTGGTGTAGGGGCAGGTGTGGCACTTGTTTCAAACAAATAATGCAGTTGTTTGCTGAAGTCTGGTGACTATTTCCAATTTTGTTATTCAGCAAATCAGTCTACAAAAATGATAATTTAAAAATGTTTACCTGCTTTATTCTGTTGTTCTGTTGTTGTTAAAATGTGGCTTAGATGGGAATTGGGGAGGAGTGCAGTGGTGATAAGGGATTCAGTAGTTAGGGGAGCAGGCAGGGGAATCAGTGGAGGTGGAACAGACTTTCAGACTCCCAGCTGCCCAGGTCAGGGATGTCTCAGATTGGTTTCACAGCGTTCTAAAGGAAGAGGGTGAGCAACCAGAAGTCGTTGTAGATATTGGTACCAAGGACATGGGTAGGAAAAGGGATGAGGTCATGAATAGAGAATATAGGGTGCTAGGGAAGAAGCTGAAATGCAGTACTTCAAAGGTAATGATCTCGATTGCTGCCTGTGTTGTGTGCCAGTGAGGATAAGAATAGCATGATCTAGTAGATGAATGCGTGGCTGAGGAATAGGTGCAGTGGACAGGGTTTCATATTGTGGGCCTTTGGGATCCCTTCAGGAGAATGTATGACCTGTTGTATACAAAAAAGAAGGGCTACATCTGAACTTGAGAGGGACCAATATCCTTGTGGGCAGATTTGGTAGAACTTTTGGGGATGGTTTAAATTAGTTTGGCAGGATGATGGGAACAGAGTGATAGGTCAGAGGATGTACCAATGATATATAGGTAGATGCAGCGTATAGGGAGATTGTGAGGAAGGATCAGCAGTTGAAAGGGCAAGATTGCTGTCAGTTGGAATGTTTGAAGTGTGTCTTTTTTAATGAAAGAAGTATCAAGAACAAGGATGACGAACTTAGAGCATGGGTCAGTACATGGAGCAGTGATGTTGTGGCCATTAAGAAGACTTGTTATCACACGGGCAGAAATGGCTGCCTGATGTTCTGGGATTTAGATGTTCCCAAAGAAACAGGGAGGGAGGTAAAAGAGGTGGGGTAGTGGCGTCGTTAATCAGAGATTGTATCACAGCTGCAGAAAGTAGGGGACGTCTCGGAGGGTTTGTCTGCTGAGTAAGTGTTGGTACAATTCAGAAACAGAAATGAAGCAATCTGTCTATTGGGGGTATTCTAAAGACCCCCTCCCCCCCACCACCACCAATAGTAACAGAGGCACTGAGGAGCAGATCGGGAGACAGATTTTGGAAATGTGTAAAAACAACAGGGATGTCGTCATGGGTAATTTCCACTTTACTGACACTGATTTAACACCTCCTTATTGCAAAAAAACTTTAGATGGGGTGGAATGTGTTAGATGTGTCCAGGAAGGAGTCCTGCCACAGTATGTAGAGGTGAAACTGTACTGGATCTGGTGCTTTGCAATGCACCAGGTCTAGTGTTCGATCTCTCTATGGGTGAGCATTTCGGAGACAGTGACCACAACTCCCTGACCTTTACCATAGCCTTGGAGAGGGATAGGAACAGACAGTATGGAAAAGTTTTTAATTGGGGGAGGAGGAATTATGATACTATTGGGCAGGAACTGGGGGGCATAAATTGGGAATAGATGTACTCAGGGACATTGCTTAGGGAGTATTCGCATGAGGTTCTGGATGGGCTTGTCCCACTGAGGGAGGGAAATGATGGTAGTGAAAAGGAACCATGGTGATGAGAAGTGGAGCATCTAATCAGGAGGAAGAAAGAAGTTTACTCAAGATTTAGGAAGCCAGTATTAGACAGGGTTCTAAAGAGTTGCAGGGTTACCAGGAAAGATCTGAAGAATGGATTTAGGAAGGCTAGAAGCGGGCATGAGAAGGCCTTGGGGAGTAGGATTAAGGAAAACCCCAAGGCGTTGTACACACATGTGAAAAACAAGAGGATGAGGGTAGAGAGATGAGAGATAGAAGAGAAAACATATGCTTGGAGTTGGAGGACGTGGGAAGGTCCTTAACGAGTACTTCACTTCAGTATTCACCAGTGAATACCTTGATGTTTGTGAAGACAGCGTAAGCAGGCTGATGTGCTGTAACACATCAATGTTAAGCTAGAGGAAAGATAAGTTCTGGGGCCAAATGGGGTGTATCCAAGGTTACTATGGGAAGCGAAGGAGGAGTTTGCTGCACCTTTGATGATCTTTGAGTCCTCAGTAGCCAAAGGAGAAGTCCCAGATGATTGGAGGGTGGCTAATATTATTCCCGTGTTCACAAAAGGGAATATGGATAATGCTAGAATTATAGACCTGTAAATCTTACTTCAGTGGTAGGCAAATAATTGAAGAAGAATCTTAGAGACAAGATTTAAGAGCATTTGGAGAAGCATAGTTTGATGAGGGATAGCCAGCATGGCTTTTTAAGGGGCAGGTCATGCCTCACAAACCTGATTTGACTTCTTTGAGGATGTGAAGGTAGAGCAGTGGATGTGATGTATGTGGATTTTAGTAAGGCATTAGATAATGTTTCCCGTAGTAGGCTTAGTCAGGAGGCATGGGATCCAGGGAAACTTGGCTGTGAGAATTCAGAATTGGCTTGTCCACAGACAGAGGGTGGTAATAGATGGAACATATTCTGCCTGGAGGTGGCTTACTAGTGGTGTTCCACAGGGATTTGATCCTTGTTATTTGTTATTTATATAAATGATTTCAATGTGAATGAACAAGGCTTGATCAGTGAGTTTGTGGATGATGTGAAATTAGGAGATGTTATTGATGGTGAAGAAGAATATTGTAGATTATAAGGGGGTCTGAGTTAAGGAAGTAAGCCAAGGAATGGCAACTGCACTTCAATGCAGGTAAATGTGAAATGACACATTTAGGAAAGTCAAACCACCAGAGGACTTGTACTATAAATAGTAGGCACTAGGGAGTGCAGTGGAACAGAGTGACCTTGGAGGACAACGGCATAGTTTGTTGAAAGTAGCGTCAATGTGGTGAAGAAGACTTTTATACGCTGACCTTAAGGACATTGACTATAGGGGTTGTATATTTTGTGACAGTTGTATAAGTCATTGGTGAGGTCTTACTTGGAGTTTTGTGCACAGTTTTGGTCACCCTGTTAAAGGCAACATGTGGTCAAACTGGAAAGAGCACAGTCAAGATTTATGTGGATGTTGCTAGGACTAGAGAGCCAAAGTTACAGAGAAAGGTTGGCCAGACTAGGTCTACAGTACTGTGCAGAAATCTTAGACACATATGTAGAGCTAGAGTGCTTTTGCATAGTACTGTATTTGTCAACGTGAAGTTGAAAGTGAGTTTGTAAATCTGGTAGGAGCATAGGATGTTGGGAATGGCAAGGGTGGAGTGCTGTGGGAGGGTTGTGTGACATGTGGTAGAGGAGCACTGTCGGGTGGGGGATGGTGTTGCGTTGGTGTAGACACACCTTGCCCTGAGATACCAAGCAAGATCATTTGATTCTAAACAACTTGTCAATTGATCCCTCTCCCTTCCCCTTTTCCCAAACATGATTCCCCTCTTCCTCCTCTGTTCCCACTCTCAGTCCACAATAGACACCCATATCAGAATCAGGTTTATCATCACTCACATATGCCATGAATTTTGTTTTGTATTTATGGCAGCAGTACAGTGCAGTACATAAAATTACTCCAGTACTGTGCAAAAGTCTTAGGCACCCTCGCTACATATATGTGTCTAAGACTTGTGCATAGAACTGTATATTCCGTAGAATGTTAGAGAATGAGGAATGATTGATGGAAATGTTTAGAATTATGAGAGGCATGGACCATAACTCTCCCAGTGTAGGAGAAACCAAAACTAGGAGGCATCGAAATAAGGGGAGAAGGGAAAAATGCAAAAGGGACTGGACGAGCAACTTAATCACGTGGAGGGTGATGAATATATGGAACAAGCTACCATAGAAACTAGTTGAGGCAGGTATAGTGGTGTCATTTAAGAAGTACTTGGATAGGTACATAGAGTGTCAGAGCTGAGAGGGAAATGGACCAAGCTCAAGAAATAGCAACTAACTGGGTGGGCACCATAGTTGGTATGGCCTCATTGAGCTCTATAGCCTGTACCTGTGCTGTATTGTTCTGTGATTCTGTGAATCTATGTCTGAAGAGAAGTCTTTGTGTGTTTTTGCATCCCTGCTTTTTGGTTGTTTCCCCATTTCATAGTTTTCTCTGTATGATGAGGTTTAGCCCTGTTAAGGTTTAGTTGATATTTCGGGCCGAGACACCTTAGCTCGAAACATCGATTGTACTCTTTTCCATCAATGCTGCCTGGTCTGCTGAGTTTCTCTAGAATTTTGTGTGTGTTGCTTGAATTTCCAGCATCTACAAATTTTCCCTTGTTCGTGATTGAATTTTTTATGGAAACTCATCGTCGTCATCATTATGTGCTCTGTCGTATGATTTGGGTGATCATGGTCTTGCCATGACTGTCATTGTTCTTGGCTATTTTTTGTACAGAAGTGGTTTGCCATTTCCTTCTTCTGGGCAGTGTCTTTACGAGACGGGTAACCCCAGCCATTATCAATCGTCTTCAGAGATTGTCTGCCTAGCGTCAGTGGTCGTATAACTAGGACTTGTGATATGCACCAGCTGCTCATATGACCGTCCACCACCTGCTCCCATGGCTTTACATGACCCTGACTGGGGGGCTGAGCAGGTGCTACACCTTGCCCAAGGGTGACCTGCAGGCTAGCGGAGGGAAGAAGTGCCTTCCACCTCCTTTGGTAGAGACCTACCTCCACTCTGCCAGCCAGGAATATGGAAACTACGAGGGGTGATTGATAAGTTTGTGGCCTAAGGTAGAAGGAGTCAATTTTAGAAAACCTAGCACATTTATTGTTCCCACATTTACACACCTAGTCCAGCGGTCGTGGAGCATTTTCACTCAGAGTTGAACTGAACGCGTATGTAACGAGAGCTGTATAACTCATCTCCTTCTACCTTGGGCCACAAACTTATCAATCACCCCTGCTGTGGATCACCTGGAGGTCCAAGACGCTCTTGTTACGTGCAAGTGCAGTTTAACTCTGAGTGATAACGCAGAAAGTTTGAAGTTAATAACTCATCTCCTGCTACCTTAGGCCACGGATTTATCAATCACCCCAGCTGTGGACCACTTCTACAAAGGGATCCGTATGCCCTACGACTGCTGGACTAAGTGTGTACATGTAGGAGGGGACTATGTTGAAAAATAAATATGCTAGGTTTTCTAAAACTGACTCCCTCTACCTTAGGCCACAGACTTATCAATCACCCCTCGTGTTTCTTCCATATTTAACAAAATGTATTTTCAGCATTATTTTATTTAGAGATAACACACACAGAAAACAGGCCCTTCTGGTCAAGTGAACCTGTGCTGCTCAATTACACCCTTGTGACCAATTAATCTACTAACCTGTACGTCTTCGGAATGTACAGGAAAACTGGAGCACCCAGAGGAGACACGTGTGGCCACAACGAGAACGTACAAGCTATGTACAGTACAGGCAGTGACAGAATTGAACACAGGTCACTGAAACTGGTAAGAGTGCCCAGCTGAAGTAAATTACTTTGACTGTTAATCAGGAGGTCGATACACTTTTGGGTGTGAGTTAAGTGTACTTAGCTTTAGCTCATTCACCTATTCTGTCATAATATCACACTCTGGTGTGAATTATAGGAATCAAAGTTGTTCAGCTATTTAGCCAAGTACAATGTCAATCTGGTCATGCACATTTTATCCATAATTATTTGTTGATACTATGATCCAACAGAAATTTATTAACCCCAGTTTCTCAGTATCTAAAGTCTTCTGGCAACTGATTTCCAGTTGGAAGTAATCATTGCAGGGTTAGATAGGGTAGAATGTAATAAACCATTCTCCATGCATCTGTCCAGAGGGCATAAATTTAATGTAGAGTAAGAGGTTGAGAGGATATCTGAGAGAGATTATTTTTTCTTACCCAGAGTGTGGTTGTGACTTGAACCCATTTCCCAAGAGATTGGTCAAGGCTAGTATTGTTGCAACATTTAAACAAACATTGGTAAATGTGATTAGTATAGACCGGTAGTTGATGGCCAGTATACACATTGCAGGCTAAAGGGTTTCTGTGCTGCCTGGCTTTAATTATTGTTTGTAGATTTCTTTCCTGTAAGGTTTTGATCTGATTAACCTGTAATTTCCTAAAGACACTCTTTATCATTTTTTTTGAAGCCTTTATATTAGCCTCCTTTTACCTTTGTAACTTTTCAACTCTTTTATAGTAACTTGTAACTAAATCTTGGTTCCTCCCAGCTGCTACTAACTTCCCATGCAGAATGTATTTTGATTAGTCTCTCTTGGTCCCACTGTTCACCTTAAACCTTGTAATGATCAAGTATGACTGTATCAACAATAAACTGAACTCTCAGTGTTTTTAACAGAGGAAAAAAATGTCTTTGCCTTTCATCACAATGAAGGAGAAAATATGAGTGATCATTTGGTGGAGAATCAGGAGGATCTTAAAAACGAGGGTGGCAGATGATTGGAAGTGTTTGTTTTAGTTTACTGGGTCTGAGGTGGCTTGCATGAGAAGCCATATTTACAGGAATTGAAAATTAGAGAAGAGCTTTGTGATATGTACGTAGAAGGATTCAGAAGTAGAGAAGGTCAAGTATAGGCTGCTGTTTAATGCATAAGAATGAAATTTTAAAACTAAACCAGGATACTGAATACATTTGGCGGCCACTTTCTTAGGTACACCTGCTTGTTAATGTAAATATCTAATCAGTCAATCATGTGGAAGCATGCAGATGTAGTCAAGATGTTCAGCTGTTCAGATCAAACATCAGAATGGGGAAGAAATGTGATCTAAGTGACTTTGACCGTGGAATGATTTTTCGTGCCAGAGTATTTTTGGTGGTTTGAGTATTTTATTTATTTATTGAGATACAGTGCAGAATGGGCCCTTCCAGCCCTTCGAACCATGCTGCCCAGCAACCCCCGATTTAACCCGAACCTAATCATGGGATGAGTTCCAATGACCAATTAACTGGTACGTCTTTGGACTGTGGGAGCAAACTGGAGTACCTGGAGGAAACCCATGTAGTCATGGGGAGAATGTACAAACTGCTGACAAGCAGGTTCGGGGATTGAACCCGGCTCTCCTGTAAATTGTTGTGCTAACCACTATGCTCCCTTCAGGAACTGCTGACCTTCTGGGATTTGCATGCACAACAGTCTCTGGAGTTTATAGGAGAATTTTGCAAAAACAAAAATAATTCCAGAGAGTGGCAGTTCTGTGGCCGAAAATACCTTGTTAACAAGAGAGCTCAGAGGAGAATGGTTCAAACTGACAGGAAAGTGATTGTAACTCATAACCACGTGTTACAACTGTGGTGTGTGTGCAGTGGTTGATGGGTCTTACTCTGGATGGAGGACTGTGCCTAATGCTGTTCTGCAGAGATCTGTACTGGTACTTCTTGTTTCTGAGATAGATACACTGAGTGGCCAGTTTATTAGGTACAGGAGGTACCTAATACACTGAGTGTATGTGTCAATAAGAAAAGAATGAATGGGAATGAATAGGATAAGAGCATTTTATGGAGGGTGGAGAATGGAAGACCAATTTGGAGAGCTTTGAAATAGTTGAGTCTGGTGTTGTCTGTTTTGGAGGGTTTCAGCAGTGGATGTGCTGTTGGAGCAGAAGTCACAATATTAAAGAGGTGGAACTACACAACTTTGACAATCCGGAAGGTATGTTGTTGGAACATGTAAAGAAACCTATGAAAAGCTTTGTCAAGTCTGGAGCAACAGAGTGGTTCTGGTAGAGGTGATGGTGTGACATATTTGAATATTGTCCATATTGAAGCTGGCATCAAGATTTAGGTTATTCTGTCATGGTATATATATGAGAAAAAGGAGGCTCCCAGGAATGTATTACTTTGTGGGCTTTCTCGTTGCTCATGAGCATGCTTCCATTTTCAACATTTTTAATAACTGAATTTTCAAATCAATTACAGATTTGCTTTCAAAAAACTAGTAATGTGATTGAGTTATAACACAGTAACCAGAAAATTTTAAGAATTGACTCATCAGACTTTGCTGGGTTGGGTTTGACTTACAGTTGACATCAAAGAGATTTTAAAGAGGCAGAATGTCTGTGATAGGCTCGAGATCAGGGTATTCTGGGTAATAATTGCTTTCTGTGTCAATGGTTAGAGAGAAAAGAAATATGTTAATTCTGAGAGATGTAGGACACAGCAGTGGCAGATTAAGTAAAAGGGTCTGCTGGAAATACCTTTTATCTTGTTTTAGGAAACCTTGTCTCAAGAGGTTGAGGAAAAATCCGAGAAGGAACTTGAATGATCTTTAGGAGATTAAGAAATTAGTTTGTAGTATTATCTCTGGTGAAACAAAAGATGTAATAAAATGATATGGAGATTAGTGTACCCTGTAGTCATTTCGTATAGCTTGCATACTTAGAAGGCCAAGAGATTAAGTTCACTCTGCTTCATCTTGGCTCCTGGGAGAGAACGTAGAACAGTGCAGCAGAGTAAGGCCATTCAGCCCATTATGTTAAACCGATCTTGATGCCAATTGATACTTAATGTCATCCTCCTATGTGTCATCCCATCTCTCTATCCCTTCATATTCAAGCAAAGGGTAAGTTTAGTGAATGATCTGCCTATATGATGAATTCTATGTGATAGAGTGAAACGTCGTCTACTGTGTCAAACATGAAATGTTCACCGCAAAATACTTCAGTACTATAAAGAATGGGGCAGTTAAAGATGAGAGTGGTGATAAAGACTACATCAGGTAATACCTGTGGACGGGAAATAGTTTGGACATAATCGTGGTCTAATGCACAGAAAAACCTTGCCTTTTCCAGTGTTTAGAATGTTCTGTTGTGTTTAGCTCCTTTGCTTTTATCAGCTTGAGTAATCAGATCTTTGCCGTATCCTACAAAAGCACAGAAATCTATTTACAGGAGAACATTGTGCGAGTCATTGAAAATTAATACCATTCCTTTGCCATCTTTTGTTCTTGGATCATAAACACTGATATTAAACTTGGTGAAACAGTTAAAATTTGTGGAACCTTCATTCTTCCTCCTATCCACTTCAATGAGATCCCGCCCCCCCCCCATATTCTAAATTCCAGTGAGTACAGGCCCAAGAGCCATAAAATACTCCCCATACATTAACTCTTTCATTCCTGGGATCATTCTTGTGTACCTCTTCTGGACCCTCTCCAATAACAGCACATCCTTTCTTAGATATGGGTCCCAAAATTGATCACAATACTCAAGGTATAGTCTGATTAATGCCTTATAAAGCCTCAGTATTACATCCTTGCTTTCATATTTTAGTCCTTTTGAAATGAATGCTAACTTTGCATTTGCCTTCCTTATCACTGAGTTTACCTGCTAGTTAACCTTTAGGGAATCCTCTGCAAGGACTCCAAAGTCCCTTTGCACTTCTGATTTCTGAATTTTCTCCTCATTTAGAAAATAGTCTACGCATTTATTCCTTCTACTAAAGTGCACGACTATACACTTCCTTACACTTAATCCATCTGCCACTTCTCTGTCCATTCTCCTAATCTGTTGAACTCCTTCTGAAGATTCCCTGCTTCCTCAACATTACCAGCTCTTCCACATATCTTCGTATCATCCACAAATGTAGACACAATGCCATCCATTCTGTCATCCAGATCATTGACGTTTAGCGTGAAAAGAAGCGGTCACATCAATTACAGTTCAATCAGTTACATTGCCAATTTTATTTTTTTAACCAGCTGTTCTGAACTCCCCTGATTGTACAATATAACACTGACGGATTGGTTAATGGAATTTATTCCTGCAGAAAACCACCAGTCACTGGCAGCCAACCAGAAAATACCACCTTTAATCTTTGCCTGTCAGACAATCTTCTATCCGTGCTAGTAACTTTCCTGTAATACCATGGGCTCTTATTTTCAGTAGCTTCATGTGAGGCACATTGTCCAAGGCCTTCTGAAAATCCAAGTAAACAACGTCCACTATCTCTCTTTTGTCTATCCTGCTTGTTATTTCTTCAAAGCATTCCAACAGATTTTTCAGGGAAGATTTCCCCATAAGGAAACCATGCTGACTTTGGCCTATTTTATCATGTGTTTCATCCTTCATAATGGACACCCAACATCTTCCCAACCACTGAAGGCAGGCTAACTGACTTATAATTTCCTTTCTTCTGCCTCCCTCCCTTCTTAAAGAGCAGAGTGACATTTGCAATTTTCCATTCCTCTTGTGATTCTTGAACAATCGTTACTAATCCCTGCACAATCTCTTCCAGCTGCCTCTTTTAGAACCCCAGGGTGTAGTCCATCTGGTCCAGGTGACTTATCTACCTTCAGACCTTTTAGCTTTCCAAACGTCATCTCCTTAGTAATAGCAACTACACTCCTGGCTGACACTCAAATTTCTGAAATACTGCTGGTGTCTTCCTCAGTGAAGACTGAATATCCTGTCTTGTGTCATTTTCCAGTGGTTTGATATCTGCCTTCGCTTTTCTTTTACTCTTTATATATCTGAAAAATCTTCTGGTTTCCTCTTATATTATTGTCTAACTTACCTTAGTATTTCATCTTTTCTTTGCTTATGGTTTCATTAGTTGCTTTCTGTTGCCTTTTAAAAGCTTCCCAATCCTCTAGCTTCCCACTATGTATTTTGACTTCCCTTATCAGTATTGGATACCTCATCCTCTCTTTAGAATACTAGTTCTTCTTTGGGATGTATCTATCTTGCATCTTTCGAATTGCTCGCAAAACACTCCAGCCATTGCTGTTCTGCCGTCATCCCTGCTAGTGTCTCCTTCAAATGAACTTTGATCAGCTCCTCTCATGCATTGCAGTTCCCTTTACTGCAAAGAAATACTGATATATCTGACTTTATCTTATCCCACTCAAAGGCCAGAGTGTTCATAATGTGATAGAATATACTGTCTCCTTGGGCTTCCTTTACGCAAGCTCCCTACTTAAATCTGGTTCATTACACAAAGCCTAATCCAGAATTGTCTTTACCCTCATTGGCTCAACCACAAGTTGCTCCAAATATTCATTGGTACATATTCCTTCTCTTGGCATTGAGCATTAACCTGATTTTTTTCAATCTACATGCATATTGAAATCCAACATTTATGCACGTATTGCCTCTTCCTATAGTACTTTATGGCAGCTTGCTTGTGAACCAACCACTTGCCAGTGATGGAAGGCGAGGACTGATGATATTTGATGGTATTTTTTATATTGATGATCTTGTAGAATAATTGAGCACAGAAGTCATTTGATCCATTGTAATTCTGACAAATCTGCGAATGAACTATCTAGTGAGTTCCACTCCTCCAGCCTTTCCCTATACCTTTGTAAGTGTTAGCATGTATCTAATTAGTTTTTGATATGTTTTTGTTAGAAGTTTTAACCCTGTACAGGTCATCAGTAGTTAGCCTCAGCTGATGGTACCCTAGTCTCAGAGGTTTATACGTATTTTGCATAAAGACAGGTGCACAATAAGTGGTGGCTGATGCATGAGTGCAATTTTGAGAAAGTTCTGCACTGTTTGAGGTGCTGTCATTTGCTTGGATGAGACAGTAAACTGTGCTCCGTAGTGGACATAAGATCTGATGGAATCGTTTTGAAGAAGGACAGAACAAGTTCTTCGTAGTGTTTGGCTAATACTGAACGGACATCAAAACAAGATATAATCATGTTGTTATTTAATCATTTTTTAAATGTGAACTATCTGTTCCAGCTGTGAATTCTTTTTCCTTGATTTCAGGCCATGATGTTATCTGCAAGTGCAATCACACACAGCACACTGTTGTTTCAGTTGTGAGTTTACAACATAAGTCATTCTCTGCTTTCCCCTTTTCCTTAGAAACATAGAAAATAGGTGCAGGAGTAGGCCATTCGGCCCTTCGAGCCTGCACCGCCATTCAGTATGATCATGGCTGATCATCCAACTCAGAACCCTGTACCTGCCTTCTCTCCATACCCCCGATCCCTTTAGCCACAAGGGCCATATCTAACTCCCTCTTAAATATAGCCAATGAACTGGCCTCAACCGTTTCCTGTGGCAGAGAATTCCACAGATTCACCACTCTCTGTGTGAAGAAGTTTTTCCTCATCTCGGACCTAAAAGGCTTCCCCTTTATACTTAAACTGTGACCCCTCGTTCTGGACTTCCCCAACATCGGGAACAATCTTCCTGCATCTAGCCTGACCAATCACTTTAGAATTTTATACGTTTCAATAAGATCCCCCCCTCAATCTTCTAAATTCCAGTGAGTATAAGCCTAGTCGATTCCGTCTTTCTTTGTATGAAAGTCCTGCCATACCAGGAATCAATCTGGTGAACCTTCTTTGTACTCCCTCTGTGGCAAGAATGTCTTTCCTCAGATTAAGGGACCAAAACTGCACACAATACTCCAGGTGTGGTCTCACCAAGGCCTTGTACAATTGCAGTAGAACCTCCCTGCTCCTGTACTTGAATCCTCTTGCTATGAATGCCAGCATACCATTCGCCTTTTTCACCACCTGCTGTACCTGCATGCCCACTTTCAATGACTGGTGTATAATGACACCCAGGTCTCACTGCACCTCCCCTTTCCCTAATTGGCCACCATTCAAATAATAGTCTGTTTTCCTGTTCTTGCCACCGAAGTGGATAACCTCACATTTATCCACATTAAATTACATCTGCCATGAATTTGCCCACTCACCTAACCCATCCAAGTCACCCTGCATCCTCTTAGCATCCTCCTCACAGCTAACATTGCCGCCCAGCTTCGTGTCATCCGCAAACTTGGAGATGCTGCATTTAGTTCCCTCGTCTAAGTCATTAATATATATTGTAAACAACTGGGGTCCTGGCACTGAGCCTTGCTGTACCCCACTAGTCACTGCCTGCCATTCTGAAAAGGTCCCATTTATTCCCACTCTTTGCTTCCTGTCTGCCAACCAATTCTCTATCTACATCAATACCATACCCCCAATATCATGTGCTTTAAGTTTGCACACTAATCTCCTGTGTGGGACCTTGTCAAAAGCCTTTTGAAAATCCAAATATACCACATCCACTGGTTCTCCCCTATCCACTCTACTAGTTACATCCTCAAAAAATTCTATAAGATTCGTCAGACATGATTTTCCTTTCACAAATCCATGCTGACTTTGTCTGATGATTTCACCGCTTTCCAAATGTGCTGTTATCACATCTTTGATAACTGACTCTAGCATTTTCCCCACCACCGATGTCAGGCTAACCATTCTATAATTCCCCGATTTCTCTCTCCCTCCTTTTTTAAAAAGTGGGGTTACATTAGCCACCCTCCAATCCTCAGGAACTAATCCAAAATCTAAAGAGTTTTGAAAAATTATCACTAATGCATCCACTATTTCTTGGGCTACTTCCTTGAGCACTCTGGGATGCAGACCATCTGGCCCTGAGGATTTATCTGCCTTTAATCCCTTCAATTTACCTAACACCACTTCCCTACTAACATGTATTTCCCTCAGTTCCTCCATCTCACTAAACCTTCGATGCCTCTCACATTGTGGTGCTCAAAATCATCAAATAGAAACCTTCATGATGTGCGCATTCAAATCTTGTGCATTTGTAGTGGTTTCTCATTACTTTTTCTTAATTCTGTATGCCTTTAAATTAGGTCTTTGTGAGGACTTGTCGAAATCAATTATGTGTGTTCTCTTTGTAATGTTACAACAGTGAATGCATTTAAATTTACCTAACGAACAATCTTGTATTCATGCAAATACAACACTTTTTCTGTATTGTGTGCATTAATATTAAATAAAAACAGCTGTTTTCTTGGGATTTCTAAACTAACAAAATGTAATTTTATTTCCCATAAATTTTACCACTGATCATTGAGAATAGTGAACTTTGTGCAAATTCTGAGTGAAATGAGAAAATTGGCTTTTTTCCTAATGTCTTCAGAAGGACTTCTCAACTTTTCAATGTAAATACATAGAGCTGTGACGAGACAAATGCAACTTGCATTTGATATGTGGTTTGATGGATGAGATTGACCTAAACTGTAAACTAAATATCTTTAACACAAGAAGGTCTACAGATGCTGGAAATTCAAAGCAACACATGCAAAATGCTGCCGCAGCTCAGGCAATGTCTATGGAAATGTATAAACAGTTGACGTTATGGGCCAAGAATCTTCTTCAGAACTGAGAAGGAAGGGAGAAGATGCCAGAATACAAAGGTGGGTGGAAGAGGAAGGAGGCTCACTGGAAGATGATAGCTGAAGCCAGATGGGAAAGGTAAAGGGCTGGAGATGAAGGTATCTGATAGAAGAGGAGAGTGAAAGGGAAGGAGGATGGGACCAAGGGGCGAGTGATCGGCAGGGGAGAAGAGGTAAGAGGTCAGAGTGAGGAATAGAGGAAGAGAGGAGGGGGAGGGATTTTCTTTACCAGAAGGAGAAATCGATCTACATGCCATCAGGTTGGCGGCTACCCAGATGGAATAAAAAGTGTTGCTTCTCCACCCTGAGGGTGACCTTATCTTGGCTCAAGGGGAGGCCATGGACTGACATGTCGGAATGGGGATTGGAATTAAAATATTTGGCCACTGGGAATTTCTGCTTTTTGTAGAAGGAATGGAGGTGCTCCATGAAATGGTCCCTAATTTACAATTCACAGGTAAAATGTTGCCTCATCTAGAATGACTGAATGGGGTCTTGAATGGAAGTGAGGGAGGAAGTGAAGGGGCAGATGTAGCAGTTAGGCCACTTGCAGTGCTTCGTGTTGGGAGGGAGATTAGTGGGAAGGGACAAATGAGCAAGGGAATTGGGGAGGGAGTGATGCCTGCGGAAAGGGGGGTGGAGGTAAAGATGTTAAATGCTAGGATCCCTTTGGAGATGGTGGAAGTTGTGGAGGATGATGTGTTGGATGCGGAGGCTGTTGGGGTGGTAGGTAAGGTCAAGAGTAATTCTGTCGCTGTTAAGGCAGCGGGAAGATAGGGTGAGCATGGATGTTCGGGAGATGGAAGAGATGGGGTTCAGGGCAGCATCAGTAGTGGAGAGAGGGAAACCCCGTTCTTTGAAGAAGGAGGACATTTCTGATATATTGGAATGAAACATCGCATCCTGGGAACAGATGTGGCTAAGCCAAAGGAACTGAGTAAAAGGAACAGCATTTTTACAGGAAATAGGGTGGGAAGCAGAATAGTCAAGATAACTGTGGGAATTGGTAGGTTTATAAAAGATGTTGATTGACAATTTGTCTCCAAAGAGGGAGACAGAGAGATCAAGAAAGGAGAGGGAGATGTCTGAGATGGACCAAGTAAACTTAAGGGCAGGGTGGAAATTAGAGGCAAAGTTAATCAAATTGAAGAAGCAGCACCAATGCAGTCATCAGTGTAGCAGAGGAAGATTTGGTGTGTGCTACCATGGAAGGATTCAAACATAGACTGTTCCATGTACCTGATGAAGATGCATAGCTGAGGCCCATGTGGGTGCCTGTAGCTACCCTTCAAGTCTGGAGCATGTGGGAAGGGATGAAGGAAAAATTGTTGGGAGTGATGATCAGTTCTGCCATTCAGTGGAGGGGAGGGAATTGGTTGGTTCTTTTGTCAAGAAAGAAGCGGAGAGCTTTGAGGCCTTTTTGGGGTTAAAGTGACTTGAAACTGAATGTCCGTAGTGAAAATGAGGCGGTCAGGGCCAGGGAATTGAAAGTTACTGAGGAGATTGAGGGTATGAGAAATGTGGGAATTCACTGAACCGAGGGGAAAAGAATGGAATCGAGGTATGTTCGGGGGGGGGGGGGGCGGAGGTGAGAGGGAGGCTGGGGCAGCCAGAGACTATAGGCCTACCCAGAAGTCAAGTTTGTGGATCTTGGGTTGAAGGTAGAAGTGAGCAGTGCAGGATAAGGGAACTATGAGTTTGCTGGCAGTGGATTTGTGTTCTCGAGTTGATGAGATCAGTGATGGTGATAGAGAGTTTTCTGATGGTCCAGAATGAGGTTCTCTTCAAGGGGTAGGTATGAGGAGGTGTCTGAGAGTTGCCGCCTGTCCTCAGCAAGGTAGTGGTAAATATCTTTACTTTGCTGTACTTGTTTTTCCTATATTGGAAATACAGCTTTCAATACATTGCTGAGTCTTGATTATATCCTGCAATGTTTATTGCTGTTTTCTGGAGGAAATTTTGTCTTAGTAGTTTGGATTTCTTAAATCAATATGTATAACACCCAACAAGAAGAGGGGCCATACTAGATCTGGTGTTGGGTAATGAGCTTGGCTAGGTGACTGACTTTCAGCTGGGAAACAATGATCTCAACTCCTGATGTTTTAAGATACTGCAGCAACAGATGAGAATAAGTATGGACGGTGATGGAGGGAGCCGCTGTTTGGGTACTGTTTGGTTAATTGGGTACAGCTGTTTTGGGGCAAGTCCATACCTGACATATGGAGGGTATTTAAAGACTGGCTGCACAGAGTAGAGGATGGATATGTTTGAGTATGAAGCAAGTACAAGGATGGCAAGGTCAGGGAACGTTAGATCTCAAGAGAATTGGTGAATTTACTTCAGAGTAAAAAGGAAGTATATGTAAGATTTAGGAAGCTAAGGTCAAATGGAGCCCTTGAGGATTATAAAGAAGCCATCAAGGAACTCATAGAGGGACTAAGGAAAGCCAGGAGGGGTTCTGAAAAGTTCTTATCAAGCAGGATTACAGAGAATCCTAAGGCATTTTATAGATACAGCAAGGGGATAACTAGGGCAAGGATGGGACCAAACATCAAAATGAGGAAATATTGAATCACAGTGGATTTAATTTGGCTTTTTTTGACATTGATCAACTGATAAAGACACTTCTGTGTTAAAGTGAAAACCGATCTAATAAAACAGAGACTGTTGTACTATGATGTGTGTTCTCCTGTTGCACAGAGATGCACTGTTGTATATGATTATTGCGTTTGGTAGGAAAGTTTTTCTGTAACAATCCTTGTGACAGCGAAGCTGAATGAGCCTGTTTGAAAGGGTGCTCCGCTGCTTATTCAATAGGTCGTGGAGAGGATATGCCTGATTGTCCATGATGGATAACAGTTTGTTTAGTAACCTTCTCTCTACCACTAACTCAAAAGAGTCTGGGTTGTAGCTGAGGACAGATTGTAACTGTAACCCAAGGGATATTCAGTGACTTGGAAATTTTCTTGTGTCCATCCCCTGACTTGTGCTTTTCAATAACCTTTTTGTGGAGTTGCTCAGAGTGTTCTTTTGTCTTCATGGTGTAGTTTTTGCCAGAATACTGACTCACCAGCAGTTGGACCTTCCAGATATAGGTATAGTTTTAACACAATCAATTGAAACACCTTGACTACACAGAGTTTTGTATATAGCTCAGACACCTTTTATTAATTATGTGATTTCTGTAACCAGTTAGATGTACCAGTGATGATTTGGTGTGTCATATTAAAGGGAGTGAGTACTTATGCAATTAATTATTTTGTGTTTTATGTTTGTAATTAATTTAGATCACTTTGTAGATAGCTGTTTTCACTTTGACACGAAAGTCTTTTTCTGTTGATCAGTGTCAAGAAAAGCCAAATTAAATCCATTGTGATTCAATGTTGTAAAACAATAAAACATGAAAAGTTCCAAGGGGTGTTTACTTTTTATAGCTCCAGTATGTGATCTGAATGACTTCGACTGCGGAATGATTTTTAGTGCCGGACAGAAGTAGTTTGAGTACCTTGGAAACTGCTGATCTCCTGGGGATTTTCGTACACTACAATCTCTAGAATTTACAGAGAATGGTGCAAAAAAAAACAAAAAGAGGCATCCAGTGAGTGGCAGTTCTGTGGATGAAAGTGCCTTGTTAATGAGGAGGTCAGAGGAGAATGGCCAGACTGGTTCAAGCCGATAGGAAGGCGACAAAAACTCAAATAACCATGTGTTACAGCAGTGATGTGCAGAACGACATCTCTGACTGCATAGTGTTTTGAAGCTTGAAGTGGATTAACTTCAGAAGCAGAAGAACTTGAACATAAACTCAGTGGCCTCTTTATTAGGTACAGAAAGTGTCTAATAAAGTGGCCACTGAATGTGTATATCTGGACTAAAATAAAGATGGATGAATTGGTAACTTTGCAGATATGAATACTGGAGAGCACAGTAGACTGACAATAGATACAGTAGGATATAGATCAGTTGCAGATATGGATGGAGAAATGGAAAATGGAGTTTAACCTGGCCAAATGTGAACTGTTGCACCTTGGGAGATCAAATGTAAAGAGGCAGTACACTCTTATTGGCCAGACCCTCAACAGTGTTGAGTAGAAGGGTCTTGCGGTCCAAGTTCATAGCTCCCTGTAAGTGGAGCTCACTTATTAGTTGAGTAATTGAGTTTGGGAGTCAGGATGTTGCAGCTTCATCAAACTGTAGTTCAGCTGCATCTGGAATACTGCATTCAGTTCTGGTTGACCCATTATAGAAAAGGTGTCGAGGCTTTGGGGCAGGTGCAGAAGAGGCTTACCTCAAGACCCTGCTTGGATCAGAGGGCATATGCTATTAGGGGAAGATGGACAAACCTGGGTTATTCTCTCTGGAGTCTGAGGGGGAGATCTGATAGAGGCTTATAAGGTAATGACAACCAATATCTTTTTCCCAAGGTTGAAACGTCTATTAACAGAAGGCATGCATTTGAGGTGAGAGGGTTTAAGTTTGAAGGTGATGTATGGTGCAAGAGTGATGGGCGTTTGGAATGTGCTGTCTGGGGTAGTGGTGGAGGCAAATACGATAGAGGCATTCACAAAGCTTTGCAGTGGTGTGGAGGCAAATATGATAGAGGCATTCATGACACTTTGAGGGACATGAATGTGCATTTGGGTATTTGATTACTAATTTAGTTAGTTCAGCACAACATTGTGGGCCAAAGAGCCTGTTCCTGTTGAAGTATTCTTGTATGTTCTTACATTTTGCAAATAGTGCCCAAAAAGATTCCTATACACATATCAACTAATAGGTAACTACTTTTGAAAGAGCACTTCTTGCATTATTTAAGCTTTTTAAACATGGAATAGTTTTTGATATTGTCCAATGTAATTGGACAAAGTGTTTTTTTTTTCTGAGAGGTGACTGCGTCATAAATGATCCCTTTGCCAAGAGTCTCTTCAAGTGTATAGTTAGAAAGCAAAGCCTGCAAAAAGGACCTGCTGCTGTCAGACCAAAATAATTGCAGTGCAAAATTCTTACTAGTCAGTCTTTTGTTAACCTAGCAGCCTTAATTATCAAACACAATGAGGACTGTGTGCTATTTTCTGAGGGGCTTCAATGTGTTTATCCAGCAAACTTCATACATTTGCAGTGCAGGGTATTGCGAACAACAGCCATGCACTGTAATTCTAAGTAATTTGTTGTATGGCTTGTGACACAGTTTTCATTCCCTTGAGTGGTTCTTGCCCTTGTTACGTTTCAAATGAAATACTCAATTAAACACAAATGTTTTAACATTAGCCTTATTTTGTGAATACTCTGTTGCGTGGGAGCAAGAATAGTTAAGCATTGCTCGTTGTGTAATGGTCCAGCTATTTAAAAATCTAGTGGTGTTGTCAGTTTATTTGAGATCATAGCTTTGCCACCTCAGATACTTCAGATTCAAATTGGGTGGTGCTCAACAGTGCTGCAGTGCCAGTTTAGAGCAAAAGTGAAATCTGCACTAGGTGGTTAAAATAATTGAATGTTTTGGGGAAAATGACTGGGTGAGTTAGAGGACTATGCAGTGCTGATGTGCTATAGATGAGCTACAAATATTTGGAAGATAGTAATCGGAAAGTAAAAATTATGAAATCTGAAATTAAAGCAGTGAATGCTGTAAAGAGAAGTACGAGTTAATGTTTCAGGCTGAAGACCTGTCTTCAAAACTGGGAGAACTTTAAGTTGCACATACAGAATGCTGGAGGAATGCAGCAGCTATATAGAGCTTTATAGCAGTGCTGAAGGGTCTCGGCTTGAAACATTGGCTCTTTATTTCTCTCCAGGGATGTTGCTTGACCTGCTGAGTTCCTCCAGCATTTTGTATGTCTTACTCTGGATTTCCAGCATCTGCACAATCTCGTGTTTTGGAAGATTTTAAAGTTGCAGAATAGTGGGGTGGTTGAAGAGAATAGAGAAAATATCTGACAGGGCAGAAACCGACATTGTCTAGATGACACATACGTCATGGTGTCTTAAGAGAGGTGGTGAAGGCTTATTAACTCTGACTGATTTTTTTGGAGAAGTTCTAAAAAGGAGATTAATAGACACACAAGGAAAGCAAATAATTTTGGAACTGTGAAATTGGCAACAAGGCAAGTGCTGATAATCTGAATAGCAAAGAATGCTGAAAATGCTCAGCAGGTCTGGTAGCATCTGTGGAGAGAGAAAACCTGAACTAATGAACTTGCTTCAGAACTGATCTCTTTCTGTTAGAAACTTATGTAATATACTATATGTATGTTCATACATTGTTTTGTAGCAATACTCTACAAAGACAAAACTACAGTGCAAGCTCATCTAATCTATCCACATAATTACAATCCCTCATATCTTGAATCTTTTTGATAAGTATATTCCTCACTCTCTTTAGCACATGCAGATCTGTTTATTCTGAGATTTCTTATTTCCAGCTCTCAAATGTCAACCATCTTTGCCTGACACAAGTGTACTGAAAGTACTAAAGTGTGACACCCATAACTTGACGTAGTGACACAGTCCAAATTCTAAGCAGACTGTCTCATTGCTCTAGGACATCTTCATAATCAACACTGTTCTCACTTCTCACTTTCCTAAATACCTTGTATCACTTTAGGTTTCAGCTTACGTTTGCCTCCAAACTCCAAATGTGAAAATTGCACTGAGAACATTTTTACTGAAAATCAATAGTTCTCCATGACTTGCCACACTTGCAATAATCAATTTTATAAATAATTGTTTCTTGGTAAATCTTCTGGGCGTTAACATAAGATTCTACAGACTCTGGAGATCTAAAATGAAGTCATCTAGCGTCAGTGAAGAAAAAAGCAGAGTTCAGAATCGGGTTTAATATCACTAGCATATGTTGTGAAATTTGTTGTTTTGCAGCATTAATACATTGCAATACACAATATAAACTGAAAAAAAACTGAATTAAATAAGCAGTGCAAAAAGAGAAAAAAATGCTGAGAGGTTGTGTTCATGGGTTCAATTCCATTCAAAAATCTGATGACAGAGGGAAGAAGCTATTCCTGAATCATTAAGTGTGTTCCTCCAGGCTTCTGTACCTCTTCTCTGATGGTGGCAATGAGAAAAGGGCATGTCCTGGGTGATGGGGATCCTTAACGATGGGTGCTGCCTTCTTGAGGCATAGTTCCTTGAAAATGTCCTATTTGCCAGGTAGGCTAGTGCTCCTAATGGAGCTGATTGAGTTTACATCTTTCTTCAGCTTATTTCAATCCTTTGCAGTGGCCTCTCCATACTAGACAGTGACGCAGCCAGTTAACATATTCTCCATGGTACATACGTAGAAATTTGCAAATGTCTTTGGTGACATTCTAAGTTTCCTTCAACTCCTAATGAAATATAGCTGCTGTTGTGCCTTCTGTCTAACTGCATTGATATGTTGTGCTCAGGATAGCTCCTCAGAGACGTTGACACCCAGGAACTTGAAATTGCTCGCCCTTTCCACTTCTGATCCCTCAATGGGGACAGTGGTGTTTTCCCTCATCTTATTCTTTCTGAAGTCCACAATCAGTTCTTTGGTCTGACTGATGCTGACTGCAAGGTTGTTCCTTCGATACCTGAACCAGTTGAGCTATCTCGCTCATGCATGCCTTTTCCTCACCATCTGAAATTCTGCCAACAATAGTTGTGTCAGCAAATTTATAGAAGGCATTTGGGCAGTGCCTAGCCACACAGTCATGGGTGTAGAGAGAGTAGAGCAACGGGCAATGCACACATCCTTGAGGTGCACCAGTGTTGACATCAGCGAGATGGAAATGTTATTTCTGATCAGCACAGACTGTGGTCTTCCAGTGATGGAGTGTTTGGATTGTTTGCAGTTTATAAGTTTTATTCTGATGTTTTGTTTAGTTTCACTGTATTTTCTTGCTGTGTTTGTCCATCGTCGACGTCGATGAGGACCTAGACACCATTATTATGGTGTCGAGACTAGTGTGTGGTTTGGATTAAGTGAGGAGAGTTGTGCAGTGTCAGCCTCACTCTCTCTTCCCAATTCCCATCTGAATCCAGTGGCAAGACAGAGTCGAGACGACTGGAGATAGGACTAGGCGCAGTGGATGACCAGGACGTCTTCTGTGTCTTGTCCTGCTCTACACATTCCACTACGCTTGCAGAGACCACCTTCTTGACCATTGGACCTTTGGTCTCATCCGCTCAATTCGCCGGAGTCCGTCTTCACATGCTGGGATAGACAACTCCCTTATCTCACCGAGGGTTTGAGACCGTCGGCTACCCTCACCTGGTTTAGCTGGCTTGTCGAAGCCGTTGCCTGGGGTGTGGCCGCTGTCGCATGCAAACAGCTACAGGGAGCCATAGGTGAAAGTTGAGTGTCAGGTGGGGACCAAAGGTGGACAAAACGCCTTGAAAAGGACAGGACATGTTCCCCCACCAGAGGTGTTACCCCTCCCTGACACCCCATTCACCTCTTGCTGTACAGCCTGTAATGTGACTGAACAGATGCAGATAGTTAGAACTGTTAATGTTAGAAATTCCATTCAAGAGATTCCTGATAGAAAATCATTGCAAATACATTTCAAGATTATAATTTTGAAAGAATTAGCTGAGATATTTGTCAGTAATATTTCAGTAGATTATTTATCATATTCAATCATGGATTTTTTTGTTTCTATTGCAACAACTTATTTTTAAAGTTGTTCAAATTTAGGTATAGTTCCTTAACAAACAACACTCTAAACTGACAAAAAAAAGCCTCTACGATGCTGCCAAAGGTTAGGAGTTGCACTTATTCAACTTAAGGCAATCCAGGCTGAGGGTGTGAAGAGAATCAGAACTGACTTTTATGGAACATATATTTCTGTACGTTACTTTGCATTTTACTCTTTGGGAATCCAGTCCAAAACAATTCATCTAATTTAAGTAGTTGATGGCTATGTGGAGATTTCCTCTAACTTTGATTATTTAGAAGACTGCTTTTCTTTCAGAGGTTTCAATTCTGCAAACGTTGAAATGTTACTTTTCGAAATAGCATTCTAATGAGTTCCCTGCTGTGCAATTTAGAGTATTTAGTCATTCTGCAATTTCAGAAACTATTGTATATTGAAGTGATGTCCAATTGTATGATTTATTCTGAGAATGCTTATTTCCATCTCCCCGTCATCATCCATCATAGAGTTGCACAGCATAGCACAGAAAAGGCCCTTCAGCCCAAATGGTCTGTCTCAAATGCTTCTGAACCTTTCCTATCTACATACCTGTCCACATACCTTTTAAATGTTGTTAATGTACCTGCCTCAACCACTCTCTCTGGCAACTCCTTCCATATATGGCCACCACCTGTCAAAAATTTACCCCAGGCCCCTGTTAAATCTCTTCTCTCTCATCTTGAACCTATACCTTCTAGTTCTTGATTTTCCAACTCTGGGGAGAAATCCTCCGTGCATTGACTCTATGACCCTCATGATTTTATTCATCTTTCCAAGATCATCTATCATTCTCCTACTATCCAAAGAAAGAAACAAGTCCCAAGATACTCAACCTCTCACCATAACTCAATCACAAGACTTGGCAATGTGCTCATTAATCTCCTCTGCCATTTTTCCAGCTTAATGGCGTCTTTTCAACAGTAGCATGATCAAAATGGAGCACAGTATTCCAAATCCAGCCTCACTAACTTCCTGTACAACTGCAACATGACGTCCCAACTTCCGTACTCAGTACCTTGACTGATGAAGGCCAATGTGCCAAAAGCCCCCTTCACCCCCTACCTGATTTCAGCGAACCACAAACTTGTCTTTACCTTGCACCTCCGCATTGAAGTGTATCACTATTTTTGTCACCTGAAGACTTTTTGTGAAGATTTTAGTGATTTCTTGCCAATGCAACTTCATTGTTCTGTTTTCCTTTTGCACTATATATTTAATTTATTTTGTAGTTTGTGGTAATTTTATGTCTTCACACTGTACTGCTGCTGTAAAACAAGAAATTTCACATTATATAAGGCAGTGATAACAATTCTGATTCTGAAATGCAGCTTGGTTGTAACATGCCCAAGTCTTAAGGTAGTGGGTTCAAGACCCATTCCAGAGATCTGAATTCACTGCACACACGAGGGAGTGTTGCACTGTTGCTTTTGGAAGAAACATTTGGCCAAGGCTATGTACTCAGTAACCCTTTTGGACTACTTTAAGGAAGAATAGGTGACTGCTCCCATATCAATATTTATCTTTCAACAATATCACCAGATCAACATGCCTGGAAGTGATCACATTGCTGTTTGTAGGATGTAGGATTCTGGTATGTTGCATTTTGTTAAATGTAACAGCAATTATAACTCTTTAAAGGACGTTAATTGATTCTCAGGCATTTTGATACCATGAAGTTATGAAAGTCGCCAAAGATGCAAGTCATCTTTTAACTCTGTATTTCAGCCACCTTTTCACTGTTTAACAATTAAACCTGGAAGGCTGTCCTTGCTGATCTGCATTGCCTATGCTTTTCAAGTTATTGTAAGCTTCTTGGTCATACTGACAACTTTGTCCTTGCCCTGTTTCTGCAGTATTCCATGTACCTCAACATTTATAAAGGTACATTGAAATCCGTTTATGTAGTTCTTTTTTTCTCCTGTATAGTCAGCAGTTGAGTTCACTGGAGTTAGACTTTTGTTAAGGAATGATTTATCCTTTTTCATTCTTTCTTTCCTCACAAACCTAATCATCCTGACATAATCAAAGGCCCCCACCATCAGTGGTCATTTTCTCTTCTCCCCTCCCTTGTTGGGCAGGTGATGCAAAATCAAATCAAGTTTAATTATCATTCAGCAATACATGGATATAGCCAAACGAAACAGTGTTTCCCTAAGGCCAAGGTGCAAAATGTACAAGGTACATTCAAAAAAAGCAAGCAAAAAAAAACATACTCATGCAAAAACCACATATTGTCTATAACCCTGATCAATATGTCTTGCAAATTGATGGCACAGTCACCTGTAAGTGTGCAGATGCATGCGATCCAACCTGTTATTCCACCGATCGAACGCTGGAGGGGGGCACTGATGGGAGAGGCCAGCCCCCAACTGAGCACAGATGCCAATGCGCACCACCTCCAGCGTCTCCTCATCTGGGCTGCAGCAGCAGGCAAGCCTGCAGCTTGAGACCTAGTCCTCACTACAACCGAGGCTACTCAGCTCCCATGCTGCATGTTCCTCCACCAAAACAAGGGAAGCAGGCCTGAGTCATCTTACATTATCAGTGTCCAACAAGGTCTTGCTATTGCAAGAGAACCATCCAAGACGATAACCAGTGGTTACTCTGCGCACTGTTTTTGCTCATAAATTTTGATGCCTTTGAGTAGTAGGTAGCTCCTCTGAATCCACTCTGGCTCCTCCTCCAATACATCGGCTGGCTACTCTGATCAACAAGCAGCTTACTGATGCAGTAGATCTGTGTACCCAAAGTTCTTGGAGTCCAGTATAGTCTTGCAATCATAAAATACACATTTCCTGAAAGCACATGCCACCCAAATTAACAACAGCTTGTATCCCACCGTTTTGTGGATAGATTTGTATGTGGGTGCTGGTAGCTTTTCCACATGAAGGAATCCAATGAAGTATGTTAGATAAATGTGCAGTGAAAGCAGAAAAAAAGCTTAAATTATGTGGTATCAGTGTGACTGAAAGTATCCCAACAAAATATATCTTTGTGATTTTACTGTTGAAATACAGTATCCAATTTGCACATCATAGAAGCAAAAGATCCAAACTTATTAAATTTTCAGAAACAGCATCAGGTTTAATAACACCGAGATGTTAGGAGATTTATTGTCTTGTGGCAGTAGAACAGTGTAATGTATATAAAATATAAATTACAATAAGAAATATATACATTATATTAAAAAATATATAAGTAGAGAAAAAAAAGAGAGCAAAAATAGTGAGGTGATGTTCATTGTCCATTCATGAAATTTGATGGTGAAGAAGAAGAAGCTATTCCTTAAATGTTGTGTGTGTGTCTTTCGCTCCTTCATCTTCTTCCTGATGGAATGAAAAGAGGGCATGCCCTGGATGATGGGTTCCTTTATGGTGGATGCCTCCTTTTTTAGGTAGTGCTTTTCGAAGATGTCTTTGATGGTGGGGACTAGTACCCATGATAAAACTGGGTGAGTTTGCAACCCTCTGCAGCTCTTTCCAATCTTATGCAGTGGCCCCTCCATACCAGGTGGTGATGTAACCAGTTAGAAAGCTCTCCAAGTTACATCTGCAGAAATTTGCCAGAGTCTTTGGTGACATACCAAATCTCCTCAAACTCCCAATGAAATATAGTCACGAACATACCTTCTTAGTAATTGCATGAGTATGTTAGGCCCAGGATAAATCTTCAGAGATGTTGACACCCAGGAACTTGAAACTGCTCACCCTTTCCACTGCTGATCCCTCAGAGAAGACTTGTGTGTGTACTCTTGACTTCCCCTTCCCAAAGTCTGCAACCAACTCCTTGGTCTTACTGATGTTGACTGCATGGTTATTGTTGCAACACCACTCAGTCAGCTGATCTGTCTCACTCCTGTATGCTTTCTCATCAACATCTGAGATTCTGCCAACAACAGTTGTGTTACTGGCGAATTTTTAGATAGTATTTGAGCTGTACCTGACCACACAGTGTAGACAGCGTAGAGCAGTGGACTAAGTACACACTCGATAGATCACTGGAACTGCATAGGCAATTTTTACAAAGGTCTCGAGCAAGCGTGATGATTAAAGGTTTATAAAAACTATTCATGCAACACAGTACCTACATGCTTCTAATGAAGCCCAAGATTCTTAGTGGTTGTTTCTCTGATGATATGGATTGCCACTGTCAAATAAAATTATGCACAATATCCACCCTACCAACTTTTTTTGTGTGAGCATTTCCTCTTTTACTTACCCCTATATTTCCCTGCTGAAAATTAAACATTTAAAGTATTAATTTAAGCTTTATTTGTTGTTCCAGTGCATGCATTACACTGTTAGTTATGTATATGCAACCAACATCCTGCCCCTTCTGTTCTTGCAGTGAAAATTGTACCATCCTGTCTATTGAAACTAATTCAGAAGCTTGACATCTAAATAAAATAGTAAGATACTGACTAAATAGGGATTTCTGTTTTTGAAAGCTGTCATTTACAATTCTGAAGCAAAACAGAAAATGTATTAATCAAAGCTGAAAATCAGAAATTTTTTAGATGTTGAAATTGAAGTGGCAGTTCATACCACCTTTTTTTCCTTCTTTTATTTCAGATTTGTTCTGCTGTGGGAAGCTGCTTGCTTATATCTTAAATATGTGCTGTGGGTTTCATTTTCAAAGCTCTACAATTATTGGTGGGTTATATTATTTTCAAACTGAATGATTTTTTTTAAAGATTAGTTGGTTCTTCCAGGGCACACTGCCAAAATTATATTCAGTGATCTCTTAGAATGGCTAGTTATAGTCAGTAAGTATTTTTGGGCTGAAGTCACAAGTTGGATAAGTGTGGCTAGGGTTTCTTCATCTACTAAATGATGCCTACCCTTTCTGATGCAGTATGCAAATTACCAGATTTAATCAAGTTTTACAGTGTGTTGGTGAGAACCTCTCGGTGCTAATCCAGTCCTGTTTTATAGGTCTACCACTCCCTTCTCTAACATTGTTCAAGGCAAAAGAAATATTGGAGAGCAGGATGAAGACATTATTTGATTAGTTATATTTAATTTTGGCTTCCAGTTACATGCAAAGATTTGAATTAATAAACTTACTGGCTTTGGTCATAAAAATTAATTTGTTTTAAGACATAGATTATCAATCATTGCAGCAATTTAGAGGTGATTCCTAATTTCACTGGGAACAACTATCATGCATTATTGCCTTCTTCAGTGAAAGGATGTGTTTGAAATATGGACTGTAATACTATAGAAGAAAATTTATAATAATTTGTTGCTGATTGCTACTTGAAAAATCTTGTGTGTATTTCTTTATGATGAATATAATGGTGTGTCAGTATCATGACAGTTCTGGCATTTTACTGTACAACTGTAGCAGTAGGCATGAAAATAGATCCAAACCGATTTAAAATGACACTCTGCTTTTCCATATCTTGAGCATAGTGAAGATTCCTATTGCACCAGTATTGTCTCAATGGACAAATTGAGAAAAATAATTGCAATAGATTTGCCTGTGGCTAAGTGGGATATTAAAAGAAAGATCTGGACCTGGAAAAAGAATGTTATGAAGGAGGGAGGTGTGAAATGGAGAAAGAGTTAGAACACACAATCTGTATCTTTTAAATCAGAATGAGTGACAGTAGTGAAGGATCTGAAGGCAAATCATGTCTTTATACTTGCTCCTGTTGTTCAGTTGGAGGATATAATGCTTCATTGATGTGCATTTAGCTGTATGTGTATTATGTTTTTTTCTGGCTTTCCATTGCTATACTATGTATAGTGATTGAAATGAATTGATATAGTAGTTTGTTATTGGACAGGTATCAATTATGGTCCAGCAGACTGTCCAGAGTGGTTCATTACTTGAAAACACCTTCCTTCTTGGACTTCATGTTGCATCATTCATTCAAAAGTGTCTTTTTTGCCTTGGAACCCATTAGTCATGTTTAGTTTTAAAATGGGAGGATTGTTTCCCTTCCTCCACCAATTTTGGATCCAATTTCTAAGTTGCCAGAAGCTTTTGTGCAAGTTGAGTATTTGTTCTGCTCTTGGCAGTGGTGATTCTGAGCTTCTGCCTAATTCGTTATCGCACGCTAACAAAGGAGATTATCTCACGCTAATAAAGGTCAGGCTTTACAGTGAATAAACTGTAACTTTACAGTGAATATTTAGGTGCAGTGCAAGACTAGCTAGCAATAACTCACTTACTTAGATGCACACGGCAGATCAAGTATGGATGGATGCATCTCATTATATGGAATAAACACTCAATGACAGATTTTGGGCTAAATTGGACATTTAAAAAAAGATCAAAACAAAGATTTATCCTAAACCATTTACAAGGTGCAACACCTGCTTGTTCTCACACAGAACAGTCTGTAGAGTTTCCAGAGAGTGGCGCAAGAAACAAAAAAAAATCTGGTGAGAGGCAATTCTGTAGGCAAAAACGCCTCGTTACTGAGAGAGGTCAGAGGGAGAATGGCCAGACTGGCTCAGGTTGGCAGGAAGATGACAGTAACTCAGATAATTACATGTTAACAATAGTGGTGTGTAGAAGAACGTCTCTGAATGTCCAATGCCTCAATCCTTGAAGGGGATGAGCTACGGCGGCAGAGGACCACGAGCCTCAGTGCTCACTTAATTAGGTATAGGAGGTACCTAAAAAGTGGGCACTGGGTGTATAGCAATTATGTTGAATCTAAACAATTATTTCCAGAATGTATTGTTAGTATTTTACAATTCTTTAAACTCTTTTTGTTATTTCTCACTTGGCCTTCAGCTGGTCCTTGGAGTAACACACCGTAGTTCACTTGCATCATAATCTATTATGGTGCTGCAGGTCCTAATCACTGTCGGAGTTTCTGTGCAATACATTTTTTTTAGAATAGCCCTCTTTCCCCACCTCCTTCCCTCAGTTAGCTTCCTTATCTCCGAGCTTTCCTTCTGTCTTCCTCCTTCTATCCTGGCCTTCCCTCACTTTCTTCTCCTTCCACCATTCCCTCCCCATACCTCCCAGCCCTCCCCTCTATTCTCACCTCACCCTTTCTCCACCTCAGACCCAGAGAAATTATGGGGAAGAAAGTCGCCCTTTATTCTAAAGAACTGCCCAGGAAGAAATCAAGAACAACATTGGAAGTTAACTGATTCAGATACAAAAAGAACTATAGTTGTTGTACTTTAATACATCCCCATCCAAGGAAGCAGAATAGAATGTAATTTTTGTCGTGACTGTGCTTTTTTAAAAAAAAGTTGCATGTGTTTGGGTGTACAGAATAAATTTAGGTAGTTAGCTCAAAAGTCATGAGAAGCCTGAAGCAATTATTCTTTCAGCGCTCAGATTTGCAGCAAATCATCCAGCTAAAATCCTGCCTTACAAGGCAGTCCTTTTGTCAATTGCTTCCATGTGATTTGATAATTAGCAGGTAACCCATGGGATCAAATAGAATGTGAATTTTGTGCTTTATTCTACAACTGCACCGATTTCACTTGGGGTGAGTATCAAACCAACATGGCGCCTGATGTCTCCTGAGATGGTTTATAAATTTCCCCAGTGTCTCAGAGTTCATGGCAGTGGGTGGTGCAATGGAGTAAATTCCTGTACATGTGGGGAAAAAATCTCAAGTGCATTTTCATAATTTTTTTTAACGCTGGTAGGTAGACCCAGTTTCCATTGCACCTTGCTGTGTAGAGTCAAGATTGTTTCATGTAATTTCCTCTACACAAGTGTGAAGAAGA
This sequence comes from Mobula hypostoma, assembly GCF_963921235.1. Taxonomy (NCBI): domain Eukaryota; kingdom Metazoa; phylum Chordata; class Chondrichthyes; order Myliobatiformes; family Myliobatidae; genus Mobula; species Mobula hypostoma. The sequence continues at coordinate 141,471,575 of NC_086098.1, forward strand.
ACAAAATAATTGTTACTCTGGATCTAATGGAGCAAAAAAAAACCTTCAATAAGATAAAAAAAACGATAAAAAACATAATGAATATAAATACATAAGCTAGCTTTTACTCATGGATTGATTGTATGTCCATAAAGTTATGTTAGGCACAGGAGTGTCTGTACGTAATGTCGCTGACAGGAATGATAAAGTAGTGGTGGTTTGGGGCATGGAGGAGTGGGTGAAGGTGTTGATTAGCCTTTCTCCTTGGAGAAAATAACTGCTTTTGAGTCAGGTGGTCCGAGCATGAATGGTACATAGCCTCCTCCCTGATGTGAGTGGGGTAAATTGTCCATGAACAGGGGTTGTGCGATCCTTCATGATGTTACTGGCTCTTTTCTGGCACCTTTCTGAATATTTGTCATTGATGGCAGATAGGCTGAGGCCAGTGATGCATTGGGCAGTTTTGACTACCCATTCTAGAGCCTTGATGTCTGTCTCAGTGCAGTTTCTATTGCATGCTGTGGTGCAACTTGTTAGGATGCCCTCTGCTGTTTGTGTGCAGTCTAACTGAGAGTGATTGTCTGAGTCACCTTTCTTGTGACTACAAGACCCTGTTGGACATTGTTAGTATGGAATGCTGCAGGTCCAATTCACTGATTTATTGGTGGGCGGTGGGGGAGCCGCGTGGCCTCGCTTGTAGCAAGGACTGAGCCTCAAGTCGCAGTACCGTCTGTTTACAGCCGCCAAGGAGAAAGGCATTAGAGTTGGTGCACTCCATCGGAGGTGGTGTGGCATGACATCCAAGCTGGAGTCTGTGCTGCTCCCAGTGTTCAATCAGCAGAAGACAAGCTGTATTGTATTTGATTGCAGACTGCTGCACTCAGAGTCCTGGGCTATTTATTTTCTGTGTGACTATATTTTACTGATATTATTTCTGTGCTATATGTGTCTTGTGTTGTGTGTGACTGTTGGTGCAATGCTGTTCATCTTGGCCCCAGAGTAACGTTATTTCATTTGGCTGTAATCTATGGTTGAATGACAATTAAACTTAAATTTGAACTACTGTACATTTGTAGACTGACGTGAGTGCAAGATGTGTACTCCTAGAGTTTGAAACTGTTTTCCATTTCCACTGCAGTGTCACTGATGTAAAGGGAAGTGTGAGTTCTCCTGAGCCAGTGCATCATGCAAGAGGTTTGTTTAAGGGTTACACACACAAAAAATGTTGGTGAACGCAGCAGGCCAGGCAGCATCTATAGGAAGAGGTACAGCAACGCTTCGGGCCGAGACCCTTCATCAGGACTAACTGAAAGAAGAGATAGCAGGAGCTTTGAAAGTGGGAGGGGGAGGGGGAGATCTGAAATGATAGGAGAAGACAGGAGGGGGAGGGATGGAGCTAAGAACTGGAAAGTTGATTGGCAAGCAGGAGATATGAGGCTGGAGGAGGGAAAGGATCATGGGACGGGAGGCCTAGGGAGAAAGAAAGGGTGGGGGGGACCCAGAGGATGGGCCAGGAGTTATAGTGAGAGGGACAGAGGGAGAAAAAAGAGAGGGGAAGGGGGGGGAGGGCGGGAGAGAGAGAGAGAAATAAATAAATAAGGGATGGCGTACGAAGGGGAGTTGGGGCATTAACGGAAGTTAGAGGAATCAATGTTCATGCCATTAGTTTGGAGGCTACCCAGACAGCATATAAGCTGTTGTTCCTCCAGCTGAGTGTGGCTTCATCTTGACAGTAGAGGAGGCCATGGATAGACATATCAGAATGGAAATGGGACGTAGAATTAAAATGTGTAGCCACTGGGAGATCCTGCTCTCTCTGGCAGACAGAGCATAGGTGTTCAGCGAAACGGTCTCCCAGCCTGCGTCGGGTCTCGCCAATATATAGAAGGCCGCACCGGGAGCACCAATATATATTCTGATATGTCTATCCACGTCCCATTCCCATTCTGGTATGTCTATCCACGGCCTACTCTACTGTCAAGAAAAAGCCACACTCAGATTGGAGGAACAACACCTTATATTCCGTCTGGGTAGTCTCCAACCTGATGGCTTGAATATTGACTTCTCTAACTTCCGTTAATGCCCCACCTCCCTCCCGTACTCCATCTGTTATTTATTTATTTATCCCCCCCCCCCTTTTTCTCTCTTTTTTCTCCCTCTGTCCCTCTCACTATACTCCTTGCCCATCCTCTGGGTTCCCCCGCACTTTCCTTCTCCCTAGGCCTCCCGTTCCTTGATCCTCTCCCTTCTCCAGCCTCGTATCCCTTTTGCCAATCAACTTTCCAGCTCTTAGCTCCATCCCTCCCCCTCCTGTCTTCTCCTATCATTTTGGATCTCCCCCTCCCCCTCCCACTTTCAAATCTCCTGCTATCTCTTCTTTCAGTTAGTCCTGACGAAGGGTCTCGGCCCAAAATGTCGACTGTACCTCTTCCTGTAGATGCTGCCTGGCCTGCTGCGTTCACCAGCATTTTTTGTGTGCGTTGCTTGAATTTCCAGCATCTGCAGATTTCCTTGTATTGTTCAAGGGCTAATCTACTTTGGTTCATAAACTGCATTGACACACTTGTCATTTGTTTTTTGACAAATATATTTGGTCTTGTTTATTAATGCGTTTCCTATTAATTAGGTAAATTAAATTAAATTGGTTCATTATTGTCTTGTATGCCAATGTACAGCAAAAAACTTGCATACCATTCAGAGAGATCATTTCATTACAACAGTACGTCGGGATAGTACAAGGTAAAACAATAACAGAGTGCAGAAATTAGTGTTATATTCACAGAGAAAATTCTGTGCAGTTAGACAATAAGGTGTGAGGAATAATGAGGTAGATTGTGAATTCAAAAGTCCATTTTGTCGTGTTATGAAACAGTTCAATATTCTTCTAACAGCAGGATAGAAACTGTCTTTGAGCCTGGTGGGATATGCTTTCTGGCTTTATATCTTCTGCCAGATGGAAGAAGAGAGATGAGAGAATATCCTGGGTGGGTGGGGTTTTTAATTATACTGGCTGCTTTACCGAAGCAGCCAGAAATATAGACAGAGTCCATTGAGGGAAGGCTGGTTTCCCATATGACCCCTGCAGTTTCGGGTGGTTATAGGCAGAGTAGTTGCCTTACCAAGCTGTGATGAATTCAGAAGGAGGCTTCTGTAAAAACTGTGGTGTGGATTAAAGGGGAAATGCCAAATTTCTATTGCCTCGGAGGAAGTAGAGGCACTGTTGAGCTTTGCTGCTGTCGCATCGATATGGTGGGACCAGGACAAGATATTAGTGATGTGCTCTTCTAGGAACTTGAAACTCTCCACTCTCTCGACCTCAGCAATACTGATGTAAACAGGAGAATGTGTGCCGAACCCCCACCCCCTAGCCCTCACCCCTCCCACTTCCTGTAGATGGGGTATTGTCTGTAAACTTGCAGATGGAGTTGGAGCAGAATCTGGCCATGTAGTCATGAATCCAGAGTCGGGACTAGGACTGAGGATGCAGCCTTGTGGGGTATTCAGAGTTCTAAGTAAATTTATAATGCACATATATGTCATCATATGCAACCCTAAGATTAATTTTCTTGTGGGCATACTTAATAAATGCAAAATAGAATAATAACCAAAATACAATCAGTGAAAAACCACACCAATTTGGATATTCAAGTCAATAATCAGCTGTTTGGTCTTGCTGACACTGAGTTAGAGATTGCTGCTGTGGTACCACTCAGCTAGATTTTCAATCTCTCTCCGATATGCTGATCCATCACCACCTTTGATTCAGCCTATGACAGTGGAGTCATCAGCAAACTTGAGCTGTGCTTAGCCATACAGTCATAAGTGTAAAGCAAGTAGAGTGGGGCTAAGCACACAGCCTTATGGTGCACCTGGGCCAAAGTCTTGAAGCTTAATTATTAGTTTTGAGAGGAAGATGATACGGAATGCCGAGCTGTGGCCCCCTATCCTTGCTGATTGCAGTCTCTTCATCATGAAGTCAAAGATCCTGTTGCAAAGGGAAGGGTTGAGTCCCAGATCTTGGAGTTTGGAGATATGTTTGCTTGGAGTCATGATAGTGCTGTGGCAGTGGCTGTAGCATTACATTATTCAAAGGTCTGTGCAAGTGAACAGTGGATGCTATTGTGTTTATATGGTTCTTGTACACTCACATACATGTCAACAGAATCAACTTGCAATAGCGTTCTTGAAGAAAAAAAATAAGCCTTGTGACTTGGTTTTTGGTTATATTATACAAATACTGAATGCTAATTTAAGATTATTGCCCAAGGATTACAGGAATTAAGATTGTTGTGTGTTAATGCCTGAAATGCTCTTATGGCATAATTGGATCATGTCGAGTCCTGTGTGATCATTTGAAGTGTGGTTAAGTGGATGTTGTTCGGCAGAGTTTTGTGTGCGAATGCAAAACATACAGGACTTCTGGCAGTGGTCTTGTGTTTTATAGTTTTCCTTTAATGAATCTCAGTATTTTATATGGTGACATGTATGTACTTTGATAATAAATTTATTTTTAAATTTGAACTGTTTGTAAACAAACTCCCAATTTCTACTACAATTCTTTGCAACTTTTTAAATGTCTCTTTTGCTTTACAATTCTGTATCTGTTGTCATATTAATATCTGTATTTTTATACGGTGAAAGAAAACTCTAGATTTAATGTGAAAATTAAGAGTTGTTGAACTTGTTATCAGTTTACTTTGAACCTTTCCCAAAGCATGTGTTTCATTTTAGAAATAACAAAAACCAGTTACAGTATTCAGTATACAAACACAGTATACTGCATGAGTCATAGCCAAAGTCTTAGATGAGAAGGATATGGTTTCTTTTTAAACCATTAAAAAACCATAAGACATAGGAGCAGATTGCAGCCATTTGGCCCATCAAGATTCTTCTGCCATTCTATCATGGCGAATTATTATCCTTCAGTCCCGTTCTCCTGACTTCTCACAACCATTGACACCTGATTACCCAAGAACTGCAATAAATATACTCAATAACTTGGATTCCACAGCCATCTGTGACAATGAATTATACAAATTCATCACTCTCTGGCTAAAGAAATTCCTCCTCATATTTGTTCTAAATGGCTGTCCTTCTAGTCTGAGGCTGTGGTCCTAGACTCACATGCAATGAGATATATCCTTCCACATCCACTCAATCCACACCTTTCAATATTTGTTATGGTTCAATGAAATCACCTTTTCTAATTCTTCTAAACTCTAGCAAGTACAGGCCCAGGGACATCAACCATCCCTGATATGTTAGCATTTTCATTCCTACGCTTGACTTAGAAATACTTCTTATCTGGTTTAATTAACTTATTTTTTTGATTTTGTGCATCATGGCAAGACCAACATTTGTTATTCATCCCTCGTTGCCAGGAGAAGGTGGAGGTGTGAAAGTCTGTAATAATCCTGTCTATTGTTTCACACATTTATTTTGCTATCATTTGAATTCCGGAGGAAGGATATTGTATGTTTGTTATCTTTCTCTTCAGTGTGAAGGATTTCTAGTAATCCTTTCTTCTAGCTGTTAGCTGTGTACATACATCAATTGATGCTTCTGGACACATCTTCAGTGATGTTCCTGGAATCATCGGGTGTTTCGGGTCTTTCAACATCATACAACCTGCTCCATGTGACCCAGCCAGGGCTGATCAGACCCCAGCTTGTGTCCAGATGGCTAGCTACTTATGACTCCATGGCTCCCCTCTTTTGAGCCACAGCCATCTTGAGGCCCTCTCTGCCGCATCGGTGGTACTGCGGATGGCTCTCCTCTTCCTCTCTCCCTCGATGCCCAAAATGCTGAAGGCTCTAACTAAAGAACGGGCTATGAACCCCCTACAACCAACCTCTACTGGGAGACACCTCGCTCTCCATCCAGCCTGCTGACCAGTCCTGTGTACTTGGAGAGCTTCCTTTCAAAGGCCTCCTCCAAGCTATCTTCCCATGGGACTGTCAGCTCCAGCAGCACCCCTTGCTTAGTAGACTCAGACACTAGGACAATGTCTGGTCGCAGGGTGGTGGCTGCGATATGGTTGGGGAACTTCAGCTGCCCTTCGAGGTCCACCAACAGCTGCCAGTCCCTTGCAGAGGTCAGAATGCCTGCAGATATTCTTTTGGCAGGTATTGGCTGCTCCCCAGCTCTGACAAAGGCAATGGTCTGCTTGGAGGGTTGGAACCGCTTTGCCCACTCGACTCCTGCACTGACGGCTTCAGCGATGGTTTTCAGGACCTGATCATGCCTCCACCTGTACCGTCCCTCACCAAGTGCCCTTGCGCAGCCGCTGAGGATGTGCTCCAGGGTTCCTCGCTTGGAGCACAGTGGGCACGCAGATGACTCTGCCTTGCCCCATGTGTGCAGGTTTGATGGGCTTGGAAGCACATTGTACACTGCCTGGATGAGAAACTGGATGCGGTGTGGTTCGGCTTTCCAAAGATCAGCCCAGGTCACTTTCCTCTCAACCGCATTCTCCCATCTTGTCCAAGCTCCCTGTTGCTTCATTCCCACCGCCTTGCAGGCTCTCCTCTCCTCCACTACTGCTCTCACCTCCTCCTGAACTAGACGACGCCTTTCCTTCCCTCTGGTGTCCATTTGGGGAGTTGGAAAGGATCCTCGACCAGCTCGGCCTTGTGTGACCACTCCCACCAGCCTTCTGTGACACAGCCTCTGCCTCCTGAACAGCTTCCTCTGCCCTCCACTTCCTGCCAGTCCTTACTTGGATCCCTGCTCTAGCCACCTTCGGGTCACTTGAGTCCCTATACTGTAGCACTTCTCTGGCTCTTGTTACCTTGAATTCTTCCTCCAAGGATTTGAAGGGCAGTTGCAGTTTGTTGTGGTGTCCATAGAGTGCGATGCTGCTCAGGCTCTTTGGCAGCCCCAGCCATCTCCTGAGGTGGTTGCTAACCCTCCTCTCTAAGGTTTCGACTGTCGAGATCGGAACTGCGTAGACGAGGAGGGGCCACAGGATTCTGGGAAGAATGCCATGCTGATACACCCAGGCTTTAAACTTCCCACGTAGGCCAGACTTGTCCACAGATTTCAGCCAGCCATCCAACTCGGTGCAGGTTGCCTGAATGGATATTGTGTCCCTTAAAGAGCTGTATACAAATATCAGGGACAATCTCCTTCCGTCCTCTGTTCACACCTCCCTGCTTCTCACAAAATGGAATTATTTTCACTGAGAGGCTCACAGCACGTTACTTATCTTTTTCATCTCAATTAGTGCTGGGGAAGGGTCTCAGCCGGAAACGTCGACTGTACCTCTTCCTAGAGATGCTGCCTGGCCTGCTGCATTCACCAGCAACTTTGATGTGTGTTGTTAGTGCTAGCTTTAGTAGGATTGTTTAGCTGTGATGGTATTAGGTTTGCTATCCATGAAATTCTAAACTCAAATGAAGATCTTAAGCCCTCTCAATAGTTACGGGTACCCTCACTAAAGGGAGGTTATACTGTAGCCACCTACTCTTCAAAGGCTAGGTCACACTTCTGCTTATGGTGAATTTAGCTGCCAATAGTCACTATTTAGGCAAACCCTGCCCCACCCACCAAGGAGCAAATACTTCTGTCTAACAAAGTAATTTAAACAGTTAATTTTAGAATCAGAATCAAGTTTATTATCATCGGCATGTGACATGAAATTTGTTAACTTAGTAGCAGCAGTTCAATGCCATACCTAATGTAGAAGAAACATAAAATAATAATAAATAATTAAGTAACTCTTACTGAGTATACTTTATACAGTATATGTATACAGTACTGAATAGATTAAAAATTGTGCAAAAACAGAAATACCATATATTTTTTAAAAAGTGAGGTAGTGTCCAAAGGTTCAATGTCCATTTAGGAATCGGATGGCAGAGGGGAAGAAGCTGTTCCTTAATCGTTGAGTGTGTGCCTTCAGGTTTCTGTATCTCCTACCTAATGGTAACAGTGAGAAAGGGGCATGCCCTGGGTGCTGGAGGTCCTTAATAATTGATGCTGCCTTTCTGAGACACCGCTCCTTGAAGATGTCCTGGGTACTTTGTAGACTAGTACCCAAGATGGACCTGACTAGATTTACAACCTTCTGCAGCTTCTTTCGGTCCTGTGCAGTAACCCTTCCATACCAGACAGTGATGCAGCCTGTCAGAATGCTCTCCATGGTACATCTATAGTTTTTGAGTGTATTTGTTGACATACCAAAGCTCTTTAATCTCCAAATAAACCTGTATAGCCGGTGTCTAGCATTCTTAATAACTGCATCAATATGTTGGGACCAGGTTAGATCCTCAGCGATCTTGACACCCAGGAACTTGAAGCTGCTCACTCTCTCCACTTCTGATCCCTCGATGAGGATAGGTATGTGTTCTTTCATCTTGCCCATCCTGAAGTCCACAATCAGCTCTTTCTCCTTACTGACATTGAGTGCCAGGTTGTTGCGGCGACACCACTCAACTGGTTTGCATACCTCACTCCTGTACACCCTGTTGTCATCACCTGAGACTCTACCAACAATGGTTGTATCATCAGCAAATTTATTTGTAGTGATACGTGTTTAAATCCAGGCAAAATTCTAAAACACATTTAAACTCAGAGGTTTTCTATCTTATAAAAGATCTCCAATGACAAACCATTTCTAAAGCACAAAGGATTTCCAAAACAATTCCTGTAGGCTAAAAAGACATGCCAATGAGTTGAAGACGAATGAGTTATTTGTTGCAGAAATCGAAGGCAGAGGAATGGATTCTAGCTTTCTGTCAAAGCAACACACTCACAACATGCTGGAGGAACTCAGCAGGTCGTGCAGCATCCATGGAAACGATCAGCCAATGTTTCGGGCCGGAACCCTTCGTCAGGACTGAAGAGGGAAGGGGCAGAGGCCCTATAAAGAAGGTGGGGGGAAGGTGGGAAGGAGAAGGCTGGTAAGTTCCAGGTGAAAAACCAGTAAGGGGAAAGATAAAGGGGTGGGGGAGGGGAAGCAGGGAGGTGATAGGCAGGAAAGGTGAAGAAGGAATAGGGGAAAACACAATAGGTAGTAGAAGGAGGCGGAACCATGAGGGAGGGGATAAGCATCTGGGGGAGGGGGCAGAGTGAAATAGAGATAGGGGAAGGGAGGGGGAGGGAATTACCGGAAGTTGGAGAATTCTATGTTCATACCAAGGGGCTGGAGACTACCTAGACTGTATATGAGGTGTTGCTCCTCCAACCTGAGTTTGGCCTCATCATGGCAGTAGAGGAGGCCATGTATGGACATATCTGAATGGGCGTGGGAAGCGGAGTTGAAGTGGGTGGCTACTGGGAGATCCTGTCTGTTGTGGCAGACGGAGTGGAGGTGCTTGACGAAGTGGTCCCCCAATCTGCGTCGGGTTTCACCGATGTAGAGGAGGCCGCACCGGGAGCACCGGATGCAATAGATGACCCCAACAGACTCACAAGTGAAGTGTTGCTCACCTGAAAGGACTGTTCGGGGCCCTGAGTGGTGGCAAGAGAGGAGGTGTAGGGACAGGTGTAGCACTTACGCTTACAGGGCTAAGTGCTGGGTGGGAGTTCCGTGGGGAGGGACGTGTGGATCAGGGAGTCGCGGAGGGACTTATCCCTGCGGAAAGCGGAGAGGGGTGGAGAGGGAAAGATGTGCTTAGGGGTAGGGTCCTGTTGAAGGTGGCGGAAGTTGCGCAGGATAATGTGCTGGATCCAGAGGCTGGTGGGGTGGTAGGTGAGGAGAAGGGGAACTCTGTCCCTCTTGTGGTGGCGGGAGGATGGGGTGAGGGCGGAAGTGCGGGAAATGAAGGAGATGCAGGTGAGGGCATCATTGATGACGGTAGAAGGGAAACCACGATCCTTAAAGAAAGAGAACATTTGAGATGTCCTGGAACGGAAAGCCTCATCCTGGGAGCAGATGCGGTGGAGACGGAGGAACTGGGAATAGGGAATGGCATTTTTGCATGTGGCGGGGTGGGAAGAGGTATAGTCAAGAGCTTTCTGTCATTCTTCTTGCTGTTCCTTGACTATTTCTAACAAGCCTGACTGCTTTCTTACATTTGTACTGTTTTTCTGCCACTTGGTGACTTCACATGCATGATATTTTTTCAGATACCTTTTCACACGGATGGTCTCGAAGCTTCTGGGACAGCAGTCCCAGTCACCCAAAATTAATGCTGTGAAATGGTGATCCTCTGAGTATACAAAATATCAGCTATTTGATGTGCTTGATGATAGTATCAATCTGGTCTACAAACTTAATTGAACTAAATAACTGAGGCCAGTGTTGTCTGGTTTGACAGAGGCCCAATTAAAACAACCGTATTGTCTTACACTGCATCTCCTGAGCAGTCAGACTTCTGTTGTGGGCCCAGCATTCTGTACTCTATAAACAGTGCTGTTTGTTTGCAAAGTTGTTCTTTTAACTTCAGAGTGATTATCGCCATTTACATTAAAAACTGCTGACTGGCTGCTGTTTATGACAAGAACCTGAACAAAGAATATTGGTTGGAAGTTTAACTTCCTGAAAAACAATTCTGATCTCTACCAATGTCAGCTGCTATGTTAGAAAGCTGAGCTTGGCAAAAAGGCCCTGGCCCTGGACAGTGAATATCTATCACATAGTTGTCTTAGTTTAACAGCGGCCCTGCATCCATGATTATATTGACCAATGTATTTACCGGTAAACCATTAGAGGATGTCTTGTAAAATTAATTGGAGAATAGAATCCTGTTTGCAGATTGTTTTTTGTTGTAACCCATATTTTCAAAAACTAAGTTCTTGTTATACAACCAGTTAGGTGCAACAGTCTATCTCATCCTGATTAATGATGTTGAATGCTGATGCTTGCTTCAGTGGCAAGATATTTGCCTTAATATCCACGTTGTTAATATGAACACTCAGCTAAATAGATGAACATTGACATTATTAATTACTTATAATTGTATGGGCGGTTAAAGAATTCTGAGATTGAATATTGTTGCCAGGGACACTGTGTTCTGATCAAAATGCAGGATTTTGCTCAAAATCAATGAAGAAGAAAACTGCATTGTTTAGCGGTGCCATTGATATGTGAGACTAACAATTACTTAAAGCACAAAAGATTGCTAAGCATCATTTCACTACAGTGAGTTGTAAACAAGATGCTGCTTATTAACATAGTTAGACTGATCAGACAGTTATAGGGATCACTTAATCTGTTGTTCACATTCATCAGCAGGATATCACTGTGGTACAAAAAGAATATGTAATTTGAAACATTTAAAGATTTTTAATGATTTTGTCTGAAGTTTCAGAGATCTTAATTTTATGCTAACTGGATTTGAAAATATTTACCACTGGATAATAAGGTAAATGAGTTATAATGTCACAATTCTCCATCATTAGGTGAGTTAATCAAAAGAACAGCGGTTATTCAAAGTGTCATGGAGGGAAACAACTTGGAAATAGGCCATATGGCTTACTGAGTTTGTGTCAACTATTCATGCTAATTCCACAATAATCCCACTTTTAAAATTCTCATTAACTTATTCCAGACTGAAATCTACCAACCTGCATGTTGTTAGGATATGCGAGGTAAATGGACTTCCATAAGAAAAACACACCATTACAGAAAATGAGCAAATTCCATATAGATAGCAGCTGAGGTCACTGGCACAAGGAGGCAGCAGCTGCACTGGTTGTACCTCTGTGTTGCCATCTGTGCGTTATTCTCTCCTATATTTTGAAAATATAGACAATGGGTGCATTGAGGTTTCTGGTCAAGATGGCGCTGAGCTACGGCTCAGATGTGGTTGTTTTTGTAGGTTGGTAGGGATAGTTTTGGGCATAGTACGGGAAATTAGTGGACAGAATAGGGTTTCGGGACTGGGATGAGGGGCACTTAGAGGTCAGGGACAGAAGAGTGTGGGGAGGAGCTGGTGTTTGGACTTCAGGTCAGAGTGCTCTGTGGTTGAAGGTCAGCGATCCCAGAGGTCGGGTTGGCAGGTGCTGAGGATACCAGCGATCCCCAGGTTGGATCAGAGGTCTGTGCGGGTGGGAGTCATGAGGGCTGGTGACCCCCCCCCCCACCACCCAGGTCTCCATGGTTGGAGGTCCGTGCCAGTCCAGAAGTTGAGGCCTGAAGATCAATCCTGTGATCAACGAGTATTGTGGTCGAGATCCAGAGGTCAAACTCATGGTTGACAAGTCTTGGAGTTGAGAACCAGAGGTTAGTGGAGTCTGAAAGGCAAAACTGATGGTTGAAGTCCACAGCTTGATGAGTCTGGAAGTGGAAGATGACCAAAGTCAGTGAGTGCGAAGGTACAGACCTGAAGGAGTCTTGAGTACCGTGAACCCCCTGGTCACTGTGGTCAGAGGGGTCTTTGTGAGTCTGAAATTCGAGGCAGAAAGTTCAAACTGAGATCGGTGTGTCCTGAGTCGAGGCCAGAAAGGCAACCCATGATCGCTGAGTCCTGGAGTCGATATTCACAAGTCTGTGAAGTCTGACATTAGAGGCCCGATTTCAGAGACTCTAGCTCCAAGAACCCGGAAGCTGGGAGGTGGTCTGTTCTGGGCTTGGGACACGTTTGTGTTTGTGTGTGAGTGGTAGGGTGGGAAGGGGCTTGTTTACTGTTAGTATCTTATTTTGTTGATGCTGCTGCATGTGTTGTTTGGCTAAACATTGTGGGCATGCTAAATTTGGCGACAGAATGTGTGTCAACGCTTGTGGGCTGCCCCCAGCACATTCTTGGTAGTTTGTTGGTAGTTACTGATAACTTATCACTGAATTTGAATAAATAATTTGAGTGTGAAATGTCGACCATTGTTTGTGAATGATGGGCTAAATGAATATATATTGGAACTGCTGAAGTCAGAGCTTCCCTGGTTCTCTTGACAAATTTACATCTGTTAATGAGGGAATATAATAATAGTTTTGTTTCTGTTGTATTCTGTTACTAATTTTAAAATTCTCCCTTTCTGTAAAATATTACGCGTTAAACTGAACACAAAGGCCATTCTCCCACTGTGTAACTACTGAAGTAACTTTGACTGAGTTCATCAATCAGCAGGCCAGGCAGTATCTATGGAAAAGAGTACAGCTGATGCTTTAGGCTGAGACCCTTCATCAGGTCTCACCTGAAACGTTGACTGTTGACTCTTTTCCACATAGGCTGCCTGCCCTGCTAAGTTTCAGCATTTTGTCTGTATTACTTTGATTTCCAGCATCTGCCGGTTTTCTCATGTTTGAGATATTGAGCACGCTGTTTGAATGCTGCACATGTTAATTTACTTGTTTAAAACCTTTGCTGCTTCTTAAATGTTTAAAACAGCCAATCAAAGTGTTTATCCATCTTAGAACCTTGTGATCAAACATTGCAGGATTGGAATAAATTCAGTTTTTTAGGTTCTTCACTGTTTAGTCAAACACATTATTCACAAATCTAACGTTATTTTTTTTCTTTTTTTTGTTGGAGATGTTACTGAAAATTTCTTGCTTTATTGAAGTAAAGGTGGCAACTTGTTTTTATATGGTACCTTTTACAGGAGCTTCCTATTTATTCTTTAATGAATTTACTGTGCCTCTCTCATGTCAGAAATAGAATTACCAGTTTGCGAAGTGCAGCATCTCACAGTAGCAATGTGATAATCACTAGATAATCTATTTTAATGATGGGTGAAGGATAATTATTGACCTGGTTAAAGAGACCTCTTCAAATCAGTAAAACAGTAATTGATCTCATTTGAATGTCACAATCCTCCAGTGGAAAAACACTCCTGTGTGGCAGAGAAGTGTTGGCTTGGGTGCAAAACCGAAGTACAATGCCTATAAAAAGTATTCACCCCGCTTGAAAGTTCTCATGTTTTATTGTTGTACAACATTCAGTCACAGTGGAATTAATTTACCTTCCTTTTTGACACTGATCAACAGGAAACAAAACTCCTTTGTGTCAAAGTGAAAACAGATCTCTACAAAGTGATCTAAATTAATTGCAAATATAAAACACAAAATATATATGTATATAAATATATAAGTGCATAAGTATTCACCCCCTTTAAGCCAGTATTTAGTAGATGCACCTTTGGCAGCAATTACAGTCTTGAGTCTGTGTGGATAGGTCTCTATCAGCTTTGCACACCTGGACACTGCAATTTTCCCCTATTCTTCTTTACAAAACTGCTCAAGCTCTGTAAAATTGCATAGGGATCATGAGGGAACAGCCCTTTTCAGGTTCAGCACAAGTTCTCAATTGGATTGAGGTCTGGACTTGAAAGTGGTCACGCAGGACATCAACTTTGCTGTTTTTATGCCTTTCCTGTGTAGCTTTGGCTTTATGCTTGGTTGGGGTCATTGTCTTGCTGGGAAACAAATTTGCTCCCAAGTCGCAGTTCCCTTGCAGACTGCATCAGGATTTCCTCCAAGATTTCCCTGTATTTTGCTGCATTCATTTATGATTACAAAGACATGTAGTCCTCTTTTATTGTCATTTAGTAATGCATGCATTAAGAAATGATACATTATTTCCTCCAGTGTGATATCACAAAACACAGGACAAACCAAGACTGAAAAAACTGTCAAGACCACATAATTATAACATATAGTTATAAACAGTGTAACAATACCATAACTTGATGAAGAAGTCCGTGAGCACAGTGAAGTTCAAAGTTTCTCAAATGTCCCACATCTCACGCAGATGGGAGAAGGAAGAAAAACTCTCCCTGCCATGCCGACCACAATCCGACTCTGAGTCATCCGAAAAATTCGAGCTCTGATCAGCTCTCCGACACCGAGTACTGAGCACCATCTCTGTCCGAACGATTCGACCTCCTTCTCGGTCGCCAAATGCAGACAAGGCCAGGGATTTTGAGGCCTACCCTCCGAAAAATTCACGACCACAGAGTAACGACAGCAGCGAACGGGCGTTTCAAAAATTTCTCCAGATGTTCCTCTGTGCTTTCACGTCCATTCTCCATCAAATCAGAATTGTCCACGGCCCCTATTTAACAGATACGATATCATTTGCACCGGAGAGCTGCGCATATGCGGCGCGCTGCTATCTTCTCCTCCCACCTTTCCCTCTCCCTTCACAAGCCTTCCAGAGCCTCCTGCAGTAAAGCATCCCCACAGCATGATGCAGTCACCACCTTGCTTCACAATGAAGGGTCTCGGCCTGAAATGTCGACTGTACCTCTTCCTAGAGATGCTGCCTGGCCTGCTGTGTTCACCAGCAACTTTGATGTGTGTTGCTTGAATTTCCAGCATCTGCAGAATTCCTGTTGTTCGCAACAGACATGATGTATTTTTGATGATGTGTGGTGTTTGGCTTACACCAAACATAGCGTTTAGTCTGATAGCCAAAAACTCAATTTTGGTTTCATCAGACAATAGACCCTTCTTCCAAATGACTTCAGGGCCTCCACGTGGCTTCTGGCAAACTGTAGCCAAGATTTCATTGAATTTTTTCAACAGTGGCTTTCTTTTTGCCACTCTCACATAAAGCTGCAACTGGTGAAGCACCCATGCAACAGTTGTATGTGTAGTCTCTCCTGTTTCAGCCGCTAAAGCTTTAACTCCTTCAGAGTTGTCATAGGTCTCTTGGTGACCTCCCTCACTAGTCCCCTTATTGCACAGTCACTCAGTTTTTGAGAACAACCTGCTTTGGGCTGATTTACAGCTGTGCCATATTCTTTCCATTTCTTTATGATTGACTTAACTGTACTCCAAGGGATAGTCACTGACTTGGAAATTCTCTTGTATCCATCTCCTGACTTGTGCTTTTCAATAACCTTTTGTGCAGTTGCCCGGAGTGTTCTTCAAGGTGTAGTTTTTGCCAGGATACTGACTCACCAGCAGCCGGACCTTTCAGATGCAGGTGTATTTTTACCAGAATCAATTGAAACACCTTGACTGCACACAGGTCTCCAAAAACAGATCTCCATTTAACTAATTATGTAACTTCGAAAACCAATTGGCTGCCCCAGTGATGATTTGGTGTATCATATTAAAGGGGTGAATACTTATGTAATCAATTATTTTGTGTTTTATATTTGTAATTAATTTAAATTACTTTGTAAAGATCTGTTTTCACTTTGACACGAAAGAGACTTTTTCTGTTGACCAGTGTCAAAAAAGCCAAATTAAATCCAGTGTGATTCAATGTTGTAAAGCAATAAGACATGAAAACCTGCGGGGGAGGGGGAGGGGGTGAATACTTTTTATAGGCACAGTAGTTATCCTTCCATGTGTAAAACGCTTGGAGTGGCAGCTATCGTCTCCAACTGTTGAGGCTCAACTGCCGCACTTCCGCCTTGACATCTGTGGGTGAAAGATGAGGAACATAATTTGCTCTCAAAAATTCCTTGGATAAACACTTTATTTTTCTTTAACCTTCTCAGTTCTTGTTTTGTTTGTGGATTTTATAACGTAGGTTGAGAGCAGAGCAAATGAATTTAAGACCTGTTTTGTGGGGAAGCAATGCGATAACTGTTCGGCTGCATAGAATGTTTATACTGTTTGTTCACTGCTCTTTATTTCATCTAACACTAGGCTACCTAAATTTAGCTGATTTAGCTGTTTATTTACTATCATTAAGTTTCTACAAAAGACGTTTTCTTGATCTTAATGTTAGAATAAGAAAGATTGAGATCAGTGAAAGATTCCACCCTCCGTATGCATCGAGATGTACAGAATGAATATTTTGGAAGTGTTTGCTTGCTGCTAGGGAGCTGGATGAGTGTGGTTGTGGAAGGTGATGGGTTAATGTGTGATGTTTGGATGACATCATTGGCAGTGTTACTGACATCATTGACAATCATCATCGATGACCTTTCGTAAAAGGTACAGGAAATTTCTGGCTCATTATTTGCATCCTCCAGTTTGCTATTGAAATTGGACATAGCTGTGTTTGTACCAATTGGTCATTGCCTCTTGGAGAAATATCAGGTGAAGGGCTTAACTTTTTGCATAGATGCTATTTCCCTTCATTGTTTACCAGGTCAGTATTTCTCTTCTGTCCTCCTTCCTGTCTCACATAAAGTCACTGAACACCTGCTGGGATATTGGACTAGTTCCAATAGTATTACATTTACATTTCATTTCAATATTTCACAGTTATTTTTACAAGATAATTAATGGTCAGATTTGAAATGGCATTTCACCACAGAAAAGAGTGCAGGCCAACTTAATCTGCTTGATGTCCATACTCACTTTTGACATCAGAATCAGGTTAATATCACTGGCACATGTCATGAAATTTGTCGTTATAAGAGATTCTGTAGAATGCTGGAAATCCAAAGCAAAGCATACAAAAATGCAGGAGGAACACAGCAGGTCAGACAGCATCGATGGAGAGGATTAAACAGCTGATGTTTCAGCTGTGACCCTTCATCTCGATAAAAAGAAATATTTGACTTTTTCATCATGGTTTGTGGAATGATCTGTGTGTGAGCTGACTTCTGTACATCAACTGTAGTTTCAAAAGTGTGGTTTAATTGGTATTGCAGTATGCCAGGAGGAAAAATGTTCTTGCTCTAACTTCTCATCTACTTTTCCAGTCCCGAAGAGGGGTCTCGGCCTGAAATTTCAACTGTTTACTCTCCCTGGCATTTTGTGAGTGTTGCTCGGATTTCCCGCATCTACAGATTTTCTCATCCTTATATAGAGGAGGTTTTGTTGATGATGCTGAGTATACCCTCAAATGCAATATCTTTGTTCTCTTTTAAGAGGATAAAGAATATTTATAGATTTCCTTTTGGACAAACTTTTATTTCTCCTCACAGAAGCTTACAGAAACATAAGAAGTTATATTGTGTCATGACTGCAATGCAGTTCCGCTTTAAATATTGGCCCAAGAGTGTGATAACCTTATATCTTGAAATTCAATCTATCGACCCATTTGTGTTTGATACGATTGCCAAAATAAACTATCTGATCTGATGATATTTTACTGTCTGAAGGAAACAGAATACTTTGAAATGAATATTTAGATGAGCGTGCTGCACTTAGTTTAAAACTTGGGGCATTGAAATATTTCTGGGGAAACACAAAAAAAAATCCTTTTAAAATTACTGGTTAAGAAGCTGCTGCATTTCAGTTTTGTTAGTTTCAATTCCATGCAATTTTATCTGAGGTGATAAGATATAGTTTGTGCATGGTTGGCAAATCTGTTTATTATGTGAATCTTAATCTCTTGAATTTGGTGGGGTAAATATATTTGTGTTCTTTGAACCTACTGTTGAAGTAATTTAATGACTTTGCCTACAGGAAAGGTGTCAGTCAGTAAGATTGAAAGATTACAGAGAAAATTTACAAGGATGTTGCCAGGACTTGAGGACCTGGGCTGTAGGGAAAGATTGAATAGGTTAGGACTTTGTTCCCTGGAACAAAGGAGAATAAGGAGAGATTTGAAAGAGGAATATAAAATTATGAAGGGTATAGATATGGAAAATGCCAGCTGGCTTTTTCCACTGAGACCAGTCATTGGTTAAGGGTGAAAGGTGAAATACTTAAGGGGGAACCTGAGTGTGAATTTCTTCACTGAGATAGTGGTGCACTTGTGGAATGACCTGCCAGAGGGAAGTTGTGGATGCAGGTTTGATTTCAACATTTAAGAGAAGTTTGGATAAATACATGGACAGGAAGGGCATGGATGTCTGTGAACCAGGTGTGTGTCGATGCGATTAGGGAGACTAACAGTTTGGTATGGATGAGATGGGCCGAGGGTCCTGTTTTTGTGCTGCATTACTGTGACTCTATGACTTGGGCTATGTGCTAAATTAACTTTACCAATTATAAAAGTGTGTAATCAAAGGCATCTGTATACTGCAAATTCTTGGGCTCTGCCTGTAAATGGTATTGATCTGCCCCGACCCAAAGGATTTCCAAAAGTAGATGGTACAGTATTGCATCCTACATGAGGAGCTTTAATGGAAATTATTTCTCTACAATCATAATCGATTTGCAGTTTGGGTCATCAGAGTTCAATCCCGACATCCTCTGTAAGGAATTTATATGTTCTCCCTTGGAATCCGTGTGTTTCCTCAGGGTGCTCTGGTTTCCTCCCATAGCCCAAAGATGTACCGGTTAGTAGGTTAATTGGTCATTGTAAATTATCCCTTGATTAGACCTTGGTTAACTTGGGTGTTGCTGGCGGTGATGCGGCTCGAAGGGCCAAAGGGTTTTTTCCGCGCTGTGTCTCTAAATCAGGGGTCCCCAACCTTTTTTGCACCGTGGACCTGTTTAATATTGACGATATTCTTGCGGACCAGCCGACGGGGGGAGGGGGGTGGGGGTGGGTGTGGGTATTAGTCAACAGTGGGTGTGACAGGGAATGAGGAAAGGTGCAACTGACTCATATCGTTTCATATCGCCAAATCATATCGTTTCCACGTGGCCCTTGTGGCTTTGCATGTGCTTGGGGACCACGGTTCTAAATAAAATGAAATGCCCATGATTTAGCAATATTAACATTCAATGGGCAAATGCAGTGATAGGAATAGTCACACTATCATAAGAGGCACTATTTCCTGCTTATAAATAACCCAAATTCTTGGAGCAAACTAGATTAACTTGAGTAATATCTCATCTCCACTGTGGCTAAATTGTAAATGATTACTTGTTCCGACCCCGATTACATCAGTTGCAGTTAACTGTAACCCAAACAGTTTTATAAGTCGGAAAAGCAGCTGTGAACTGTGCTCCCAGATGGCAGGAGATGCTGCAGCTCTGGTTGTATGTAAATTGGACATTGGTAAGCTGGGAAAGCCCTACAGTGGTGGGGAGGGGGATGGTGGTTGTTGTGGATAGCAGTGGTTAAGGTTACAAGAGCAGGAAAGAAACCCAGTCAGATGGATTCCCTTTATTATTATCGTTTCGATCAATTGGCAGATCAGTTTATTGCAGACGATCAAACATTTAACTGTCCTTTTCTTTCTGGATAATTAATTGAATTATTGAATATTCATTGTGAACACATGAATCAGCATTATGTTCTCCGTGCGTTTTCCTATTGGCTACTGAAAGCAGAGTAGTTTCTTAACTCACTTTTTTTAAAAGCAGAAGATAATTCATGATCTGAACTCATTTTTGAAGCACGCAAGGAAAGCGATGACAGTAACACAATTCCACAAATAAACTATAAAATAACTGAGAATCAGCCTGAAGCCACTGCCATAAGTACACTTGAATTGCTCAATAAGTTATTTTTAATTGGACAGAAAACAAGTAATGTTGAAGTTTATGTGGGATGTCCAATATTCACTGTTAGTGAACAAGAAAGTATGATGAGCACAATATTTAAATATGCTATGATTAGCAACAAATTAAACGCCTGGAAGTAGTCAATTTATTGTGCAAAGATTTTTTCCAGGAGTGGCAAACAATTGTAATAAAACAGTAGCTTGCATTTTATTTAATGTATGGTAATACAGAAAGATTTCACTAGTTCAAGACATGTAATCAGGCAAAAATTGAACATGATATTGTTCATAAAGAGTTGAGGAAGATTTTAAAGGAAATAGTGGAAATGGAAACACTAATGGATTTTAAAGTTATGCTATTTAAGAAATTCTTGGTAATGGTGGGGTGAAACGAGGGAAAGCAGCATAGTTGAACAAGCCATCACTGAAAGTTGGTGACAAGGACGTGTACTGGGAAACTATGTGAGATGTGAGAAGAAGAACAGCTTTGATAAACTGTCTGATCTCTATATGTGAGGAGGAGAGACATCTTGCTGGACGTAGTAAAGGAACAATGGAGCCTGGATGAGCTGAAACAACAAATATTTTTTTTCAAGGAAGTTAATTTCAGGAATGAAATGATTACTGCAAAACATACTAATTGCACAATTCATAATCAGTATAAATGTAAGATAAGTATTTGCAGGTGGCGCCGTAGTTGAAAATATGTATGAGACAGTTTAGTATTCTATGTGGCAGTGTTTACACCTGCAAGTGAGAGCCAAGGGTTCATGTGGACATTTTAAAGATACGCATTACAGGTTTATTAGTGCTTTAAGTAATTTGTTAAGGCTTGGGAAGATGTTTACTGTATTTTTGCAATGAGCACAGAGAAGGAATGATAGGAATTATTAAATGCATATGTTATCAAAATTAATTGTCTTGTATTAAATCTGTGTTTTGCTATTTAAAGCTGCTTGTATATTGTGTTATTTGACTGCTCGTATCAGTTACAATGCAAGGGGATGTTTGACAAATATATGCACTCCATCCTGATGAAGCTTGGGGTAAGTGTACCAGCTCAATTGGTCCTGAGCCACCGCAATCAGGCTAAGTGCAAGGTGCAACTCTGACCCATACCTGACTGCGGCATCTCAGAGGAGAAGCTGCAATTAATGTTATCAACAGAATGTGGAACAATAATCCAGTATTTCTGTTTTGATGTGCAGAATTAGTCCAATAATTTGCATTACCTGGCATAAAGTGTTCATGTGTAGACTTTGTCAACACTGAACCACTGATCATTAGGACTGATGCATAAAAATATGTTAGAGTTATAGGCTTTGTAGACCATTTTAAGGGAACAGAGGTGATTAAGGAGCAAATTCCAGAGCTTTGAGAGCTCAAGTTCCTGGAATCATATGCCTCTGAAGTGGGCCTTTCAGTTTACCAAATGTTCACTGACCATGAAGTACCAATTTACACTAATCCCATTTTATTCACCAGCTCCTCACAAATACTGCTGGTTGCCCACACACCAGGGGCATTTTATGATGGCCAATTAGCCTATTACCCACATGATGGCAGGTAGAACATGCAAGCTCTACACAACATCATGAGAGCTCTGAGACTGCAGCTTTTTAACCTGTGCCACTGCTGTCCGAGTGCGTACATAAATGGTTTAAGCAATTTATAAAAGTGATGCACAACAGCTGATGGAAATCTGAAGTATGTAATCCCAGAGATTCACAAGAGGGAGGACTTTCAAAGACATATTGAGATGGGACAAGTTACAGAGATGGGGAAGGGTAAGCTCTGAATGGAAGAAAGCTTTTCAAGCAGTCACATGAATGTGCCTGTGAGCTCGGCAACAGAATAATGGCTAAATAGTTTACCATGGGATTAATGAACAAGGCGTAAAGGAACAATTAAATGTTAAAGTCACTGAGGCATGGATGGTGCAGGGGTAGAATAGCAACTTGTTTTGGAGATGCATGTAAGGATGATTAACGGTGGGATGTATGGGGGGGGGCGGGCAAGGTTGTAAGTTCACCTTGGTGTTAATTTCAACTCCAGGGTTATGAAAAGTTTTCCTCATCGTCAGACACTTTCTCATGAGTCAGGTTTATGTTCGGGACTGAAGACAACAACTGCAGGCATCAATTTGGAATCAGTTTCTGGTTATCTGGATGCGGCTATTGGACAGCTCACCGAACAAGTTGTCAACAATGCAGTTAACAGGATAGGTAGTGTTGAGTATATTTGGAAGTTTTGGGTGATATCACAGAGGGTCCACACATGGATGAGAAATATGAGGGGCCAAGATAGATAGAACGATTTCATTCATGTGATTTTCTGGCACAGACTGGATTGGCAAGAATTGAACCTGGTAAGAGAGATCCCATCCAGCTGTACGAGGATGATTTGTTCACAGTCAAATCCAAAGGGCCACATTGATAAGGGTCATTTCCAAAGTGGTGGCAATGGAAATCTGCTCAGAGGACTTGAAACATGTAATTAGGAGGAAGATTTGAACAGATTTTCATGGTAATACCTTGCTCAAAGACATTCGAAAGAAAGGGAAGTTAATCAGTAGGTAGTTTACAAGAACAGTCTGGAAAATGTTTTTTTTAGCGCACTCTGACAGTAAATTTAAAGTGGGGTAAACGGTCGCCATGTGGAAGCAGCTGCTAACATCACCAGCTGGGGGCCAGTATGGGAAGCTGATGATCTGTCGTGTGGTGAAATAAACTGCTCGGAGTCACAATGTCAAGATAATCACAGAACAAGAATGATGGAGAAAGGAGATTAAGTAATGAAAGACACAAATTTGAGATGGGAGTTGGAATGAATTTTAAGGGATATTTTGTACCAGGCAGGTAGCTGAATGATCATCGCAATCTCAATAACAAAGAATTTTTTGAACTTCTAAATGTCAGGGGTAATTCTGAAGGAGATGGGCGAGGGATTTAGAGGGATCTGCTTGATTTGTAGTCAAGCAGAGAGGTGGGAGATTATCTGTGCATTTTAGGATGAAGACCCAATAGTTTCAGTAGCCAGTGATGGGCCCAGAAGTGACTGATGTGATCTTTATTCTGGTTATGAATAATGAAGTTTTTTTGCCTTTTAAATCTGTCCAAGTTGAAGCAGATTGCAGATAGTACTGCTGTTCTGGCCATGGTTTGGGATCGCTATTTGATTTCATTCCCTTGACAACGCTGGATCCCAGTGTCATTGTTCGGAAAGAATTTGCAAACGAGGATGTTCATGTCTGTTTTGCAAGTCGCAGTCAGAACCTATGCAGCTGGTAGTTTTAAAGTTAAAATGGAGTACAAGTACTGCAATCTTTTGGTGTTAGTTTTATGACCCAACAGAATGCCATTGTGGCTTTTATAAGCTATGTTTACACAGTGTTACAGGAGAGGCAGCTGGGGGTATCCAAGAAAAATACTGTCTTTGACATTCTGTCTGAAACCAGCTTTGCAACATTGTTTAAACTCAGTCATACAGTTCTATGCAAAAAAGGGCACATATACTGTATACAACTTTGCACAGTACTGTATTTATCATGGGACAGAGAATGAGTTTGTAAATCTGGCAGGAGCAAGTGATGTTGGGAATGGTAAGGGTGTGGGATGGGTGGCAGAGAAGGAGTTCTAACAGTGGGTGGGGGTTGGTGTAGACACACCCAGCCCTGAGACACCAGGCAAGGTCATTTGATTCCAAACTATCGGTTTATTGATCATTACAGAATGTCTCCCTGGTGATTCCCGATCCCTTCACCTTTTCCCACCTATGATTTCCCTCTCCCTGCCACTCACACATGTCATGAAATTTGTCTTTTTTTTGCGGCAGTAGTTAAGTGTAATACATAAAGTTACTATAGTGCTCTGCAGAAGTCTTGGGCACCCGAGCCATATATATGTATCTAAGACTTTTGCACAGTGCTGCATACCTGCACTGGTATTTTTTTCTTTTTAGGATACATGTTTAGTGAAAACTACTGAAATATGACCTTATCCAGTCGGAAAGAATGTTCATTATCCATGGAAGAGGAAACCATAAGGGGAATTCCTAATTTTTTTGAACTCCAAATCCTTATTAAACTGGGAGCTTGCAAGTGCAAAGCCCATTGATCTCCAAATTCTGTCTGAAGAGTTTCCTATTGTATTTCTCCAACTTTCCCTGTTTTAGAAATTCTTTTATGAAAGATAGATTAGTTACTTATCTCATTGGAGCAAATTCTGTTTTCAATTACTTCGTATAAAGAACATTGGGTGCTACTTGAATTTTATCCTGGTGAGCGACTTTCCTCACTCTTCTTTCCTCTTACTTTCCTCAGCTCTTCCTGAAATTCTGAAGTCCTGTCAGATACCTGCCTTGTTGGTGTAAAGGCAAAACAATTAAATGTGCAAGTTTAAGGCATGCCATATATCAGTGTTTAAACCAGTCAGTTTGGTAATTTCAGCCTGAAAGATGATTAAGTGAAGAATACTGGGGTTTCACATTACCAGGGAGACTGTTTCAAGATACTGGAAAGGTTCAAATAACATTTAAAATTTAGAGTCATTGACTTCCAAAATCTCATGTTTCAAAGTTGACGCAAAATACTATTTGAAGGTCAGCAGACTTCCTTTAATGTTGTTTTTGAAAAGGAGAACTTTTTCTAGATTCGTTTGGGAAAAGTGGATGTTATTTTTTAAATCAGTCTCAAGACATTTTATTCTGTATTCCTTTATTTTTGGTCAAATATTTTTGATATATTTTTATGAACATGATATATTTCATTTCCTCTCTTAGGAAGGGGGAACTAAGTCGTCAATTTCAATCATATTTAATCAAGTTATTTGGCATCATTTTATCAGTTTTGAAGCACTGAATAGTGACCAAACATTTCTGCAATTTCTTGCCAAGGAATTGAAGGGACTGTTCTCAGTAGTGTCTGTCATGGCACCCTGAAAACACAGCCAGGCCCAATGCTTATAACCTTTCTCTCTGGTTAAGGAGGTTTCAATGTGAGGCCCATTCCAGGAATTTGAATAATGTAAGATAGCAATCCAGTGCATTTTGGACAGACTATTGTATGACCAGTTTTGCTGTTTAACATCAGCAAAATTTAACTTGTATTACAGAGAAGAAAGCTGAGGGTTTTGGTTGCACTAATTGTTGGGGAATTGTACACATCTGTAGAATATGTTAAATTAAATGTATGAGACATCTGTGTTTTTTTTTGAGGTACAAGTTGTAAAAAAAAACTGAGTTACAGTGTTTAATACAATTGTGGAGAAAATATTAATCCTTGCAACCAAACTTCTTTAACAGATCCACAATGGGTTTCTATTTGGCCAGCTGCATTTACAGATTTGCAGAAAATATGGGATATGCCATTGTAGCTTTTGGAGACTTTGGTATGGTTGTATATTTGTATTTCTATTTGATACACAGTGTGTGTTAAAAACTCTCAGCGAATTATCAGTGTGAACAGCAGAATGGTCTCTGATATTGGATTCACTGCAGACTGATAGCTTAGTGGCCTTTTCCCAGTCCTAAATTGACTGCTCTGTTCAGAATTGGGACAAAGTAACGTGTATAATTCTGTTAATAGTTCTCAACATTTTGTTGTATAGAATTACTGAAAAGTTGTTAATTTTGGTTTCATAAAGTACTGCAGGGGAGACAAAGTAAACAATAATTTTGAAGAATATAGTTAAAGATCCTATCTTCTTATTTATTCGATGCATGTGTTATGAAGCTAATCACATAGGCAACCCTGAGCGCTATTCATACTTCGTATCAGATAGACCCAAGAATTCTTACTAATTTTATTTTTCTTTGATCAGTCTTAAACTGTAAACCTCCAATCCCATAAGAACAAAGTTCCCTCAAAAAGCAGCTACGTAATGTAAAATCAGGAATGGTCTTTAAAATTTTTTAACAACTTGATTTTATTGTTTTGCCAATAATAGAACAAACAGGATAAGAACAAACAGACAGACAGGGTCATCATAGGTGAAGTAAAATCCGGATCTTATAATAGAAAAAATGAATTGCAAGATGGGTTACATTGCTGTATCGAGGTTAACCAAACTCTTATGTCCATAATTGTCCTTCAAAGTGTCGGGAGACCTTAAGATCTGTAATTCTAAAGTCCATTCTGCAGGTTCCCTCATAAGGAGAAATAAAACAAAGTTCTTCAAACCAAATAAATGTACAGTGAAGAAGTCATTGCAGGCTCAAATAAAATGTCCAATTTTCCCAGTATCTTTCAAATTTTTTAGTGGCATGTCTCAGAGAGAAAGTCAGTCTTTCCATAACATAAATTTCTTGAACTATTTCTATCCATTCCAGGACTGCAGGAGACTCCTTGCTTAGCCATTTCCTGATAATTGCTTTTTTTCTGGCTGCTAGCAGTATTTGGTCTTTAAAATTTATTGACTGAAAGTTGCAATCTAGTACAGGCAAGTCCTGCTTTAGGGCTGTTTTGGTGATGAAAATTCTTCTTTGCAGGATTCATAATTCACTACCCAAGAAATTGAATTACAGAATCAAATTCAGTCTCTTGGACTTTATGGTGGTGAATTTAGTCATTTTTAGCCTGTGTATCTTGAAGCACGTACACTTAACACAGCTTTGTTTTGCAGATAAACATTGCAGACCTCTTCCTTTAGAATGTAACTTTTCCACTCCCTCCCCATCGCAGTAGTTGTGCTGCTATGTCTGTGATTCCTTTCCCCATCAAAGTCACCAGAGAAAATTGAGTTCTGGCGTATAGGTGCTGACTAATCCATGTATTTATATTATAATGGCATTAAAGACAAATTCATCTTAACTGTTACATTCCATGTGCTTTCAACAGGTCTGTTGTGGATCTAAATTTTTAAGAACAGTAACTCTTGAGAAAGCCACTGTAAGCAATACGTATATTCAAGATACAATTACTTGAGAAGTAAATTACAAAATTGTTGTGAATGTGAAATGCATGCACTCTTTATTTAATATATACTTCAGTTTATAATTCTGAACAAAGTATACTTTTTCTTGAGTAGTTTGATCTTTCTCACTTTTTATTCCTCCTTGGATGTGCTTGTAGCAAATTAACAACTTCAAGCAAATTTGCTAAAATCAGCTTGAATTGATTGTCCAGGAACATCACCATCTGGCATTGGAAAGCTCCAATGACAAACAAAAGATGGTCATAAATGACCTCTTCCCGTTGCTTTTGGATTCTTTAAATTCTGATGGGAACACTTTTTTCCAAAGTTGTGTATTTATTTATTTTCCAAATAATTTTAAGATATATATTTTACCAATAAATGGAAAGGCGAACAATGTATTTTTTAAAAGAAAAAAAATCATGAATACCCACATTCTGCAAGCTGTGGTCAAAGCTAGCTGTGTAATAATCTGAATCCTATTGCTAATGTTTCCAAGAAAAGCCTCACCTTTCCTTGATTAATTATCCACTCTATTTGCATGGTAACTTTATTGTTTTTGCTTGATATAATCACATGAAAGTACAGACTGCATTTTGAAAACGGATGCATCTTGGTATGAGAGATCTCATATTTGATTGTCTGTTGGTCACTGCCTTCGTCCTGATAATCCTGAAGAGTACAAGCCATATTCTTTTTCTTGAAGTGAGCAGACTGGTGAAAGTGTGAAAATCATGTGCTGTGAGGGCATGGTCTTTGAATTAGTTCAGTGGCCAAGTATAACCCATCGAGTTTTTAGGACTGAAAGTATAGTTTGATTAATAAAATGGAGTACAATTTCTAAGTAAATATATTATTAAAATATATTTATATGTTACCATATACAACCCTGACATTTATTTTCTTGTGGACATTTACAATAAATACAAGAAACACAATAGAGTCAATGAAAGACCACACCCAACAGGACAGATAAACCACCATTGTGCAAAAGACAACATACTGTGCAAATACAAAAAAAAAGAAATAATAATAGAAATAAATAAATAAGCATTAACTATCAGAACCAAAGATGACGAGTCCTGGAAAGTGAGTCCACTGATTGTGGGCACTGTTCAGTGATGAGGCGAGTGAAGTTATCATCTGTGGTTCAAGAACCTGATGGTTGAGGCATAATAATTGTTCCTGAGCCTGGCAGTGTGGGTCTTTAAGCTCCCATACTGCCTTCCTGATGGCAGCAGTGAGAAGCGAGAATGGCCAGGAATGCGGAGGTTCTTGATGATGGATGTGGCTCTCCTGTGACAGTGCTCCTTTTAAGATGTGCTCAATGGTTGGGAGGGCTTTACCCATGATAGTTTTGTCTGTATTCACTACTTTTTGTGAGCATTTCTGTTCAAAGGCATTGTTGTTTCCATACCAGGCCTTGATTCAACTATACTGTACACCCTCCACCTCTTTAGAAGTTGGTCACAGTTTTAGATGATGTGCTGAATATTCACAAACCTCTAAAAAAAAAGTAGAGGCGTAATGGAACTTGTGTGCTGGGCCCAGGATAGATGCTCTGAAATGATAACACCGAGGAATTTAAAGTTACTGACCCTCTCTATCTCTGATTCCCCCCAATGAGGACTGGTTCATGGACCTGTGATTTCCTTTTCCTGAAGTCAATAATCAGCTCCTTGATCTTGCTGGTACTGAGTGGAAAGGTTATTTTTGTGGCACCACTCAATCTCCCTCCTATATGCTAATTCATCACCATCTTTGTATCTGCCAACGATAGTGGTGTCGTCAACAAACTTGAATATAGCACTGGAGCTTTGATTAGCCTCATAATCAGAAGGGTATCCGAATATAGCAGGGGGTTAAGCACATAGCCTTGTGGTGTACCTGTGCTGATGGAGATGTTGTTGCCAATTCAAACTCACTGGGGTCTGCAGGTATTGAAGATCCAATTGCAGCTGTCGAGCATCCTTCAGTGATTCAGGTTTGGTCCGGGATTGCCACTTCGCATGTGAGATGGCTTTTTGGAGACCATACCTGGACCTCTTGTATTTAATTTAGTTGCCCAACCTGAATGACACTGAACTGGCCCCTCAGCAGATTGCGGATATCATGGTTCATCCAGGGCTTCTGGTTGGGGAAAAGACTCTGAATGATTTTGTAGAGATGTGTTTGTCTGCATCTGCTTTTATGAAGCACGTTGAATTCATAGAGGCTTTTTTGGGTCAAGTGATTGATTTGAGATAACATTACCACTCAAGGCAAGGTTACTGCGACTGGGAATAAACATTTGAGTTTTGTTTTCAGTGCACAGTTGCATGTAGGCATTTTGGGCAACAATTTCAGTTGTCTGGACCAGGTTTTAGTATCGTAGTGTCACCCTTGCAGTCAGCTAGTGTTCGTTTTTCGTGAGAGCTGGAAAAAAAATTCTCTTATTACTTCATTCAACCTTTTCTCTTTTTTTTTCGAGCTGCCTTAAGTATTTATGCAAATAGATATTCTTTAATGAATGGGAGTGAAACGTACTTTAGTTTGCAAAACTGATGATCGAATTTCCTTTTAGATTTAACTGACAGAAATGTCTGCAGTCATGAATTCAATTATGTTTCATTTGGATCATTGCATCTGCTATATATACATGCAAGTGGGCAAAGATGGCACAGTTAATTTCTTATAATTTGTTTATTTTATTTATTTACTATTAATTGACAAGTGAGGGTGGGAAAAATATTCATTACCCTTGTCATAATTATCTTTATTTATACTTGCATTGATTAAGTTCCTTAAGTTAATGTTTTAAAAGAATTTGAGCAATGGAAAAGGAGAGAACCAAATCAAATTGCTTATTATTCTTGTACCTCTGGAACTGGGTGTATTGGTCCAAAGTATATACTGTTAGATAACCCACAAAAAGCTGAAGGAACTCAGCATGCCAGGGACTGTCTTCAGAGGGGAATGGACTATTGTCATTTCATGTCAAATCGACTGTCTATTTCCCTTCATAGATGTTCCCTGACCTGTTGAGTTTCTCTAGCTTTCAGTGTGTTGTTCACTGCCCATCATCTGCAGTCTCTTGTGTTTCTACTGAAGGAAATATTCATCTGAATGCTGTATGGGTGAATGAAGGATTATGGGATTTAAGCAAGTGTAGATAATGAGCAAGTAGAACTTTATTGTGTTTCTGATTCCGTGCTGATTTCACCACATGGTTTTGGCCTCAGTTTTAACATCTTAACAACAGATGCAATTAAAATGTATTTTTTAAAACATCTATTTTAAAAATATGCATAGGGATTCAAATCACAAGCTGAGCTGTTAGCTTAAATGGCCACCTAACCTTAGCAAATGCAACCTACCTGCAGCGGGATTGTGTTTAGTTCTGTGCCATTTTTAACTTGCATAGATCATCTTGATGTGTGAACATAGTCAGAATCTGAGATCTATGGCTGTTTTGGAATCCAGCAACACCAGTTTAACTTCGGTTAAACAAAGCAGTTGATGGTCCCCTTTTTGCTGTGTAATATGGATAAAGCTATTGAGCAAGTACAGCTGAGTCACTGAAAAATTACAGGATTGAGGGAAATTAGGAATGTACAAAGCTGGAACCAATTCTCCCATTTCTCAATACTACAATCTAATGTTGGCACTTATTCTATTGCAAATGGTATTTGAAGTTTCACTGGTAAATAAGCGTACTGGTATGACATAATATAATCATTTATATGATGATGAGCTGTGAACAAGTATCTCAAATCAGTTATGCAGCCTTAAATATAATACCCATGGTTGTAAAAATGTAAGCAAGCTGTATTTTGAGGATAGTGGTATTTTGTCCTTGCCCTCGTGGTTGTTGAGATTACATGAGTATTACAGCTGAGTAAAGAAATACAGTGGTGTTGGTTTAGAAAGTCTGAAATAGCTACGTACTGAATTCACCATTTAATATGTTTGTATTGTCTTCTTCTTATCCAACGAGTTCTCGCTTTGTTTTTCTGACAAAATTTTAAAGTAAAAAAAATAACATTTGAGCAGTTTGACTGAAACAGCTACTGGCAAAACTTGGCTGAAACTGGCACGATCTGAAGAGAGAAAGAGACTTCCATTTATATATTGATTTTCAGGTTCTCTGGATGGTCAGTGGTTGTTACGGCATCTTTCGAAGTGCAATCGTGGTTGTATTGAAGAACTATGCAACCAATTTGAGTGCAACTAATCCCAACAAGCAACCGTCTATTGGGATTATGACCAGCTAACATCTTCCGGTTTAAGGCGGCACTACTGAAGACGTGCGACAGCTTACTGGTAAATCATAAGGCAAAAGATTCGACTAAAAGCACTACTTATAACATCTTTCATGAAGCAAATTATGGTGAACTACCGCCGCAGACAGTGAGGAGACAGGTGGAGGCGAGGCTGGTTCGGGGGATAAGCCGTGCTGAGGCATTGTGAGGTGCAACATGTTTGAGCAGCAGTAGGAGACGGAGTTCATGTTGCTGCCGGAGATGGAGTGAGCGATTTGGAGGGGAGTCGATGCAAAAGAGTTTCGATGCCTGCCCATCTAACCCAGGTATGAGGTTAGAATGCTCCAAGCACCAAACCGATTTAGTGAGATTGAGAACTGCTTCAGGTGGGCCAGCTCAGGTGTATCAGGGTGACTGGATCCGGGTCCTAGAACATGGCACCACTTGGTGCTTGGACAATTTAAATGCCGGTACAGATAGACTGGAAGCCTGAATGTCGGGTATAGAGGCAAGGATCGGGCTGATTTTGCTCGTTTTCCAGTGAATTTTCATTCCTTTCTCCATGGCACCAAGGATGTGAACTGATCCGGTTGCTATGCGTTTGTGCTGCACTGGGGACTGAGGCTTGGCTTGGGCCTACTCCAGCTGCTCTGGACTCAGTCTGGTTTGGGATACTGTTGGCTTGCTTCTATTGTTTGCACCATGTGTGTTTTTTTTCTCTCTCTCTCTCTTCCTCTGTGCAATGTTCTTGTTTTTGTTTCAATTGGGTTATTTGAGTTTTTTTGCTTTGTAGTTGGCTATAAGCAGATAAATTTCAAGGTGTATAATTTATACTTTTTTTTGATAATAAATGTGCTTTGAATCTTGAATCTTTGATATTAAATCAAGGATGAACATTGCACAGGACCCCTGTTCTTGATCAAAATCATTCCGTGAGACCTCTTGCCTGAAAGAGCAGGTTTTACATTGGTTTAGCCTCTCATTTCTTTGAGTATGGCTTTCCCTCAGTACTGCACTGTTGGCCTAGATTTTTGTACTTGAGCCTTTGGAATGTGTCTAGAATCTAGAAACCACAAACTTCTGTCTGAAAAGTGAGAATAATTTCATCTTAGTTGTAACTGGAATTTGGCTATGACAAAAGACTGTATCAGCTAGTCCATGAAGTTGCAATGCTTTTTAGGTTCAGATTATATTTTTCCTTTAAATCATTTTAAAGGCAAAGTAATAGTCAATAAAACGAATTAATAGTTAATGAAACTAACCATTTTTGATGAGGTCCTGCATGAGTGGTTGGTCAAGAAGGTTCAATCACTTAGTGTTCAGGATGAGGTAGTAAATTGAATTTGACGTTAGGTTCACAGGAGAAGTCAAAGAGTGGTAGTAGATGGTTGCCTATCTGACTGGATGCCTGTAATTAGTGGTGTGCCACAGGGATCAATGTTGTGTCCGTTGTTGTTTGTCAGCAAACCAGAGGATAACGTGGTAAACTGGATCAGAAAATTTGTGGGTGACACTAAGATTGGGGGCATAGTGGACAGTGAGGAAGGCTATCAAAGGATGCAGTGGAATCTGGAACAGCTGGAAAAACGGGTTGAATAATGGCAGATGAAATTGAATGCAGACAAGTGTAAGGTGTTGCACTTTTGAAGGATAAACCAGGATAGGAAAGTGGTTGGGCACTGAGATGTACAGTAAAACAAAGGGATCTGGGAATACCGATCCATAATTCTTGAAGGTGGTGTCACAGATAGATCGGATGGTAAAGAGAGTGTTTGATACTTAGGCTTCATAACTCAGAGTACTGAGTCCAGGAGTTGGAATATTATCTTGGAGTTGTATAAGATGTTGGTGAGGCATAAATTGGAGTATTGTGTGCAGTTCTGGTCACCTAACTATGGGAAGGATATCAATGAGATTGAAAGAGTCCAGAGAAAATTTACAAGGATGTTGCCAGAACTTGAGGACCTGAGTTATTGGAAAAGATTGAATACGTTAGGACTTTATTCCTTGGAGTGTAGGAGAATGAGGGGAAATTTTGTAGAGCTGTACAGAATTAGCAGGCTTCTTCCATTGAGTTCAGACTAGAACTACAAGCTGCCAGCAAAAATGGTAAATGCAGGTTCGAATTCAACATTTAAAAGAAATTTAGATAGGTACCTAGACGGGAAGGGTATGAAGGGCTATGGTCCGGTGTAGATCGATGGAACTAGGGGGCTGATTAATAGTTTGACATGGACTAAATGGCCCAAAGGGACTGTTTCTGTGCCATATTGCTCTAAGACTCTGATTCTAATTTCATTGTCATAACATCTTTTGCTAAAGAAACATCTGAAGTTATTTCTCATCTGGTTTTAAGAGCTGGAAAAGATGTCTTAAAATTTGGTAAGAAAGATAGATCGAGATTTGTAAAGGCGAATGGAAAAGGGGAATGAATTGATGAGGGAGTTGGAAAGTGTATGAGAAAGAGAACTGCAAGCTCTGCCTCAATCTGTGTATAAAAAGACAGATAAGATCATGCATGACAGAGTCAAGGAGCAAACAGTAGAGGAGGTTATAGAGACTGGTGGACAGGTTTTGGAGATACCTATAGATATGACCAGGAATTGTGAAGGGATGTGTTATATGATGCTGAGCCAATTGAATATGGTATCAGCAATAAAGTTTTGCCTTTGTTGTGTTCCTGGGTAAATGAACGGTCAAAAAGTAGTAAGTCGATCATGAATGCATTTTTGGTGTCTGTGGTGCCATCACTAATTTCTGTTGACAGGTTGATGGTGAACCGCTGCCATGAACTACTGAGCTTCTTCTGGTTAAGGTTTTCCCACAGTGATGTTGGGCAGGGAGGTGCAGAATTTAGATCTTGTAACAATGTCTCAAGTCTAGATGGTATGCTGCATGGAGGGGAATCTACAGATGGTGATGTTAGCATGTAACTACGGTCCTTACCCTCCCAGCTGGTAGAAGGTGAAGATTTTGGAGTAGCCTGCACGAGGTAAGAGTCGATTTTGTACATGTTTCAAAACTGCATCCATTTGATGCTGGCAGTGAAGGGAATGAATGTTTGAAAAGGTGATGGAGTGCCTGACAAGTGAGCTGCTTTGTTCTGAATGATGTTGGGATTCTTGAGAGTTCTTTTTTCTGTAGTCAACCAGGTAAGTGAAGAATTTTCTATCATGCTGCTGTATCTTTTGGATGATAAAGGCCTTGAGGCCTCAGGGTATCCATCATTTGATCTGCCTTGAAGTTAGTTGTAATCTCATGGCATCTATAATTCATCTCTGTAGTCATTGGACCAAGATCTTGATGAGATCTGGAGCCGAGTAGTTTTGGGTGAAACCTGATATCAGTTTTAAAGTATTGGTGACCAAGTGTAGCTTGATGGCAGTGTCGTCTACAGTTTCCATGAATTTGCTGATGATTGCAAGGAGGTTGGACAGGAATTAGCCAAGTGATTTTTTTTGTCCTATATGGCCAGTTTTCAGATTGTCGTCTACTGAAGCAGCTTGACTACAGGTGCAGCTGGCTTTGGAGCACAGATTTCTGGATGATGTCTGGTCCTGTAGGATCTGCTGTAATGAGTTTTTTTTAGATTAGATTATGAGGACACTCGGTCCTCCTCTATTGTCATTTAGAATTTTTAAAAAATGATACAATGTTCCTCCAGTATGATATCATAGAAACACAAGACAGACCAAGACTAAAACCGACAAAAACCACATAATTATAAAATGTAGTTACAACAGTGCAAAGCAATACCGTAATTTGATAAGAGCAGACCATGGGCACGGTAAAAGAAAGTCTCAAAGTCCCGATAGCCCCATCATCTTACGTAGATGGTAGAAGGAAGAAAAACTCTCCCTGCCATGAGCTTCCAGCGCCACAAACTTGCCGATGCAGCATCCTGGAAGCACACGACCACAGTCCGACTCTGAGTCCATCCGAAAACTTCGAGCCTCTGACCAGCCCTCCAACACCAAGCACTGAGCACCATCTCTGCTGGGTGCTTCGACCCCGACCCCGGCCGCCAAGCAACAGGCAAAGCTGAGGATTCGGGGCATTCCCCTCCAGAGATTTCGGATCACACAGTAGCGGCGGCAGCGAAACAGGCATTTCAGAAGTTTCTAGGTATCTACCCCATTGAAGTGAATTTTTTTTTAGATTATGAAGACACGCAGTCCTCTTTTATTGCCATTTAGTAATGCATGCATTAAGAAGTGATACAATATTCCTCCGGTGTGATATCACAGAAACACAGGACAGACCAAGACTGAAAAACTGACAAAAGCCACATAATTATAACATATAGTTACAACAGTGCAAGCAATACCGTAACTTGATGAAGAACAGGCCATTTACCACGGTAAAAACTTCAAGGTCCCTCGAAAGTCCTACATCTCATGCAGACGGGAAGAAAACTCTCCCTGCCATACCTGATCACAGTCCGACTCTGAGTTGACCGAAAACTTCGAGCTCCGACCAGTCCTCCGACAGTGAGCACCAAGCACCATCTCCGTCGAACGCTTCAACCCCAGCCCCGACAAAGCCGATGATTTTTGGGCCTTCCCTCTGGAGATTCTCGATCGCACAGTAGCAGCTGCAGCGAACCGGGCATTTCAGAAGTTACTCCAGATGTTCCTCCGTGCTCTCACAGCTGTCTCCATCAAATCAGAATTGTGCACGGCCCTTATTTAACAATACGATATCATTTCACTGGAGAGGCTACGCGCGCTGCGTCGCGCCATCTTCTCCTGCTGCCTCCGCTCTGCATTGAATTGAATTAGCTGCGGATTGGATTCTGTCAAGGAAGGATCTAAAGAAGAAGATAAGCTAGATCACCTGTTTGGTATTTGTAGCTGAATATGGTTGCAAATGCTTAAATCATTTTAAAGTTCTCTCATGTTAATGAGAACATGAGGATATACTTGGACCCACCTCCTCCTGCTCGTTATTTAATTGTCCACCGTCATTCATAAATGGAATGTGATAGCACTGGAGACCTTTGATCTGATCCATGGCTTCTAAGAACACCTACTTTGTCAATTACATGCTTTTTTCATTGTTTTGCTCCCTTTTCCTATTTAGCTCCTTTGCTGGGCAGAGTACCCTGACATTAAGCATTACGCCATCATGTTTGGGTACAGGTTTCAGTGGGTGAGAAACTAAGCTGTGGAAGTGGATGTTGGTAAATATGATATGAGATCTGAAGCTTATGTCGTGATAGTGCACTACTGAATGGTGTGGTTCAATGTAGAAGAGTGGCTAGCAGAGGACTATGGTGACAAAGTTTGCTCAAAGGTTATCAGTCTTCCTAAGTTTTCAGGTCGGAGCATACATAAAGATTTGATGTTGAATGATCAATCTGATATTATGGAGGTGACTAAAAAAACTACTTAAATTGATAGAAAGATCGTATTGTGCATAATCGACCTTAAGTGCTGAAGAGCAGTCATGGGGAGAGGACGGCAATAAGAAGGCACTCTCATGTCACAGAGGTGGACATCTGACTCTTGATTGAAGTTCAAAAAAACTGAAAAAGAAAGTGATGTCAAAATTAAGCAACACACACAAAATGCTGGAGGAACTCAGCAGGCCAGGCAGCATCTATGGAAAAGAGTACACTTGGTGTTTTGGGCCGAAACCTTTCGGCAAGACTGGAGAGAAACAGCTGAGGAGTAGATTTGAAAGGTTGGGGGCGGGGGAGGGGAGAGAGAAACACCAGGTGACAGGTAAAACCTGAAGCGGGAGGGGTGAAGTAAAGAGCTGGGAAGTTGGTGAAAGAGATACAGGGCTGGAGATGGTGAGCCTGATATAAGAGGACAGAAGGCCATGGAAGAGAGAAAAGGGGGTAGGAGCACAAGAGGGAGGTGATGGGCGGGAAAGATAAGGTGAGAGAGGGAAAAGGGGGTGGGGATTGGTGAAGTGGGGGCATTACTGGAAGTTTGAGAAATTGATGTTCATGCCATCAGGTTGGAGGCTACCCAGACTGTACATAAGATGCTGTTCCTCAAACCTAAGTGTGGCCCCATCACAACAGTGGAGGAGGCAATGGATAGACATATCTGAATGGGAATAGGAAATGGAATTAAAATGGATGGCCATTGGGAGATCCTGCTTTTTCTGGCAGATGGAGTGTAGATGCTTGGTGAAGTGGTCTCCCAGTCTACGTCAGGTCTCACCGATATTCAGGAGGCCATGGCGGGAGCACCAGACACAGTATATGACTCCAACAGACTCACAGGTGAGATCTTGCCTCACCTGGAAGGACTGTTTAGCGCCCTGAAAGGTAGTGAGGGAGGTGGTGGCAGGGCAGGTGAAGCGCTTCTTCCGCTTGTAAGGAATAAGTGCCAGGAGGGAGATCGGTGGGAAGGTATAAATGGACAAGGGAATCGGGTAGATAATGATCCCTGCGGAAAGCAGAAAATGGGGGAGGGGGAGGGAAAGATGTGCTTGGTGGTGGGATCCCACTGGAGAAAATTATACTGAATTACTGCACAGAGGGCCAGTCTGATATCCCTATTTTTTTCTACCAACATTTATTATATATGGTGCTTCATTATATCAACAGTTCCACATTTTAATGCATCCTTTACACAATTTGGAAGGACTTTGGTATTCTTCACTAGTCAATACGCTCTTTTCTCATCATACTTTTATTATATGTTACATGGAACAGTGTAGTACAGGAACAGGTCCTTCATCTGCGATGCCTATGCCAACAACAATGCCAATTTAAATTCATCTCTTCCTGTATGTGGTCTATATCCCTTCAAACTCTGCTTTTTCATGTATTTGCGTGCTATTGTGTTTGCATCTTCCACCCTGACATCATGTTCCAGATATGTATTCTCCGTGTAAATAAAAACTTGCCTCACAAATCTTTCAACTTTTCTGCTCGCACCATAAATCTATGCCCTCTAGTATTTGGCATTTCCAGCCTGGGAGAAAGACTGTATCTACCATGACATTTCCTCTCATAATTTTATATACTTAAATCAAGTTGTTCCTCAGTCTTCGATGCTTCAGCAAGAATTGTACTATAATATTGTGTATTTATTCCAAAAAACGGATGACCTCAGCACTATTAATGAGCAGGTCTGATAATTTACTGATGACTTCTGGTCAATGTTCCTTCTATTTTTTTTACAGCTGTACAAATCAACCATTGCTGTAAACAGGGATTTTTTTTACACAGCTTGAAAACTGTGTGATACTTTCTTTGTAACATGCATACTGTAAATATTTAAAATGAAAATTGAAAAATCACATCTGATTTTATTTATTAAAGGAAGGGTATGATGAAATACAGTACAACAAAGAAAATCATTCACATTTCGTAAACTTTTTCTCATCTGTACAAATCCATTGTCTATAAACACGTCCAGATTAATTTTGCATCCAGATGAAAGATGCATCTTAATCCTCATTAGATCATCTAAATGTTCCACTTCTAGTCTGCTTCTGGATTTACACTTGATTACATTCATGAGACTGAATCCACATTCACAGTCAGCATTAGAAGCTTGAAATGTTCCAATGATGTCAACAAGCTTTGACAGTTGATTAAATTCTTCATTTTTAAACATGTACTTAACTATTAATAAATGTCTTAATTGAATCAGTCTTAACTTTCTCAGAAACTACACATTTTGAATCACAATATAGCTGTGATATTTTTGAGGCAATGCTTTCCTTCTATATAAAAGAAAATTCTAGTGGTGCGTCAATGAAGGCTGTGTGCACAGGAATGTTTCAGTTACTGTGTTTTGGTGCACCCGCGCAGCTTAGAGAGAACAGTCTAATTGGTAAATTGATTTTTAAAAAATATCAGTTGGCTCAGTGTTTAAAAGAGTTTCTCCACTCCTGCTTGTAATTTGCCATTGTGAAGCATCTTTACTCATTCCTACAGTGAGAGTTGAGCAGAAGACATTAGGTAGAATCAATTACCTAAACTGATCTTTCATCAACTATATTGTCAATCATCAACTATATTGTCAAAACTGGCCTTATTTTTATTTTTCCTTCTTTTTCTTTCTTCTTTCTCTTTTGTCTTCTGCCCCTATCGAAATAGGCTAACTAGTTGGAAATAAAATTTTAATATTTAATATTGTTCATCAGTATTCGTCACAAAAATTAGTACCTAAATTTTGTAGTTTTTGTTTGTTCAAAAGACAAAGAACTTTTACTGCCTTCTCATCATTACCAGAAGTGATAACATTGTCTTTTTTTGTCGAGCCAGTCTTCAATTTATCTTCAAATAATTGCAAGTTAGTGGTCGAGCCCATTCCCTTTCCACAAGAAATCTACTTTACAGAAAGTGAAGTATGAAATTTCTGAGTGTTTCTGTGTAGCCTAATTCTGCTACAGAGGGTAGCACTGAATTTCTTTTAGTGTGTGATGCTACTGAAACAAAAAGATTTTTCAATGGCGATATTAGAGCAAAATGCTTCAAAAAATGTTCATGTGTAACTTTTGAGTCATGATATTAAAAAGTATCTTGAAAATATAGTTCTGTTATCAACATTAATGCCTATTTCCATGTGGGCTTTAACCTGGATAGATTTCCCTTGAGAGGGAAAAGCAAATATGATCAAAAGAAGTTTGATCATAAGCAAGTTCTACTTCTCATTAAAAATTATATTAGAGGGAAATGAACCTTTCATTTTAAAATATTGTGTGTACAAAAAAAAAACAAAAAACATTGGTCCTTTGAGGGGAGTTTGCTGCCAGAAGGGCAAGTATGAAAAACTTTTAAATTAAAATCTGCTGCTTAATGCTGCTTACAGTGTTTGGCTTCAGGTGTAAAAGTGCAAATTGTAAAGAGTTGGTGAATGTGACGCTCCTTTCTGAAGCTTGGCACGTTATTCAGGAAGTGAATCCACTGCACAAGAAGTAATTTTTCCATCCACTTGCTCATGAACTGTGGATTGTCAAAGAATCTAGTTTAAAAGAAAAGGGCTTATGACATATCCCTTCGGAATATTATGTAGCATTGAGTGATGAAGTAGGAGTTGAGTTGATTTGTAAGTTTTTGATATATCCCAAAGGATTCACTAAGAAACTCAAATAGTCTGTTGAAATTGCACTTCGATTGTCATTCTCCATACCCACCAGAGTATTACATCCAGCTAATTGCTGCCAAATCTCTGGCATCAGTCAACAGGCCACTTCATGCTTCTTAAGACACCAAAATCTTATTTATGCTGACAAAAGAAATAATGATAGACATTTTGTTAAATAGAACTTGTCGGGCAAAAAAAAAACTGTGATAAGTAAGATATAAGAAGTTGCTATTGGGTTTAGCACATTTTTTCCACTTTTACCCATTGTTGTTGTCCAAATACAAGGCAATGCCAGTTGTAATGTCCCACTGTTGTCTGAGGAGGCATAGTAGTGTAGCAGTTAATGTATCACTTTACAGCACCAGCAATCCAGGTACATTTCCCTCCAGCGTTTGTGAGGAGTTTGTAAATTCTCCCTGTGACCGTGTGGATTTCCTCCAGGTGCTCTGGTTTCCTCCCACATTCTAAAAACGTACAGGTTAGGGTTTATTATGTTGTGGCCACACTATGCTGGCACTGGTAAAATGACGACACTTGCGGGCTGCACATCTTCGGTCTGTGTTGGTCTTTGATGAAAAACAACTTATTTCACTGTTTATTTTGATGTACACATGACAAATACAAGTCATCTTTAATCTTTTAATCTTTAACATGTTGAACTCCCTTCACTACTGTAAGCAACAGGAGAGTTGTCCAACCAGATTTGACATAAATCTCCAGTGCAGAGATATGAAAGCAGCCTTGTAGGTTTTAAGGAGTTCCTTAAAAAGAAAAATAGCTATGAAGGTGTAATTCTAAAGCTTTGGCCAAGACAGGTTAAGGTAGAATTGCTGTCATTGCTCTTGTAGGTTAACAGATGTGTAACAATGAGTTTCTGAGACTGAGCTATGTACCTTACTCCATTTGGTTACAATACCTATTGCAGCTAATAACTACTCGGTTCTGTCAGTTGGGTTGGTGGTGGCATTACTGAGAATCCCTTAATGGTTGATATTTAGGCCCATACATAAACAGTGGCATGCAAAAGTTTGAGCACCCTTGATCAAAATTTCTGTTACT
The DNA here is from genome assembly GCF_963921235.1 of Mobula hypostoma. Classification (NCBI taxonomy): domain Eukaryota; kingdom Metazoa; phylum Chordata; class Chondrichthyes; order Myliobatiformes; family Myliobatidae; genus Mobula; species Mobula hypostoma. The sequence goes on from NC_086098.1 coordinate 141,512,960, forward strand.
GTGAATAGCTAAGCGAGTAAAAGATGTCCTGATTTCCAAAAGACATAAAGTTAAAGATGACACATTTCTTTAATATTTTAAGCAAGATTACTTCTTATTTCCATCTTTTACAGTTTCAAAATAACAAAAAAGGAAAAGGGCGCGAAGCAAAAATTTGGGCACCCTGCATGGTTAGTACTTAGTAACACCCCCTTTGGAAAGTCTCACAGCTTGTAAGCACTTTTTGTAGCCAGCTAAGTCTTTCAAATCTTGTTTGAGAGATTTTCACCCATTCTTCCTTGCAAAAGACTTCTAGTTCTGTGAGATTCTTGGGCTGTCTTGCATGCACTGCTCTTCTGAGGTCTATCCACAAATTTTTGATGGTGTTTAGGTCAGGGGACTGTGAGGGCCATGGCAAAACCTTCAGCTTGCACCTCTTGAATAGTCCATTGTGGATTTTGAGGTGTGTTTAGGATCATTATCTAGAAGCCATCTTCAGCTTTTTTTTTTACAGACAGTGTGATGTTTGCTTCCAGAATTTGCTGGTATTTAATTGAATTCATTCTTCCCTCTACCAATGAAATGTTCCCCGTGCTACTGGCTGCAACACAAGCCCAAAGCATGATCGATTGCTCAGTTGGAGAGGTGTTCTTTTCATGAAATTCTGCACCCTTTTTTCTCCAAACATACCTTTGCTCATTGCGGCCAAAAAGTTCTATTTTAACTTCATCAGTCCACAGGACTTGTTTCCAAAATGCATCAGCCTTGTTTAGATGTTCCTTTGCAAATCACTGATGCTGAATTTTGTGGTGAGGACGCAGGGAAAGATTTTCTTCTGATGACTCTTCTGTGAAGGTCATATTTGTGCATGTGTCGCTGCACAGTAGAACAGTGCACCACCACTCCAGAGTCTGCTAAATCTTCCTGAAGGTCTTTTGCAGTCAAATGGGGGATTTGATTTGCCTTTCTAGCAATCCTATAAGCAGTTCCCTTGGAAATTTTTTTGGTTTTTCAGACCTCAGCTTGATCCCCTATATACTTCCATCCCCCATCAGGAAGGTCTCAAAGTTCTACGCTTTTTGGATTCCAGACCTAATCAGTTTCCCTCTACCACCACTCTGCTCCGTCTAGCAGAATTAGTCCTTACTCTTAATAATTTCTCCTTTGGCTCCTCCCATTTCCTCCAAACTAAAGGTGTAGCTATGGGCACCCGTATGGGTCCTAGCTATGCCTGCCTTTTTGTTGGCTTTGTGGAACAATCTATGTTCCGTGCCTGTTCTGGTATCTGTCCGCCACTTTTCCTTCGCTACGTCGACGACTGCATTGGTGCTGCTTCCTGCACGCATGCAGAGCTCGTTGACTTTATTAACTTTGCTTCCAACTTTCACCCTGCCCTCAAGTTTACCTGGTCCATTTCCGACACCTCCCTCCCCTTTCTTGATCTTTCTGTCTCTGTCTCTGGAGACAGCTTATCCACTGATGTCTACTATAAGCCCACTGACTCTCACAGCTATCGGGACTATTCCTCTTCTCACCCTGTCTCTTGCAAAAACGCCATCCCCTTCTCGCAATTCCTCCGTCTCCGCCGCATCTGCTCTCAGGATGAGGCTTTTCATTCTAGGACGAGGGAGATGTCTTCCTTTTTTAAAGAAAGGAGCTTCCCTTCCTCCACTATCAACTCTGCTCTTAAACGCATCTCCCCCATTTCACGTACATCTGCTCTCACTCCATCCTCCCACCACCCTACTAGGAATAGGGTTCCCCTGGTCCTCACCTACCACCCCACCAGCCTCCGGGTCCAACATATTATTCTCCGTAACTTCCGCCACCTCCAACGGGATCCCACCACTAAGTACATCTTTCCCTCCCCCCCCCTCTGCATTCCGCAGGGATCGCTCCCTACGCAACTCCCTTGTCCATTCGTCCCCCCCATCCCTCCCCACTGATCTCCCTCCTGGCACTTATTCGTGTAAGCGGAACAAGTGCTACACATGCCCTTACACTTCCTCCCTTACCACCATTCAGGGCCCCAAACAGTCCTTCCAGGTGAGGCAACACTTCACCTGTGAGTCGGCTGGGGTGATATACTGCGTCCGGTGCTCCCAATGTGGCCTTTTATATATTGGCGAGACCCGACGCAGACTGGGAGACCGCTTTGCTGAACATCTACGCTCTGTCCGCCAGAGAAAGCAGGATCTCCCAGTGGCCACACATTTTAATTCCACATCCCATTCCCATTCTGACATGTCTATCCACGGCCTCCTCTACTGTAAAGATGAAGCCACACTCAGGTTGGAGGAACAACACCTTATATTCCGTCTGGGTAGCCTCCAACCTGATGGCATGAACATCGACTTCTCTAACTTCCGCTGGCCCCACCTCCCCCTCGTACCCCATCTGTTACTTATTTGTATACACACATTCTTTCTCTCACTCTCCTTTTTCTCCCTCTGTCCCTCTGAATATACCCCTTGCCCATCCTCTGGGTCCCCTCCCCCCCTTGTCTTTCTTCCCGGACCTCCTGTCCCATGATCCTCTCGTATCCCTTTTGCCTATCACCTGTCCAGCTCTCGGCTCCATCCCTCCCCCTTCTGTCTTCTCCTATCATTTTCGATCTCCCCCTCCCCCTCCAACTTTCAAATCCCTTACTCACTCTTCCTTCAGTTAGTCCTGACGAAGGGTCTCGGCCTGAAACGTCGACTGCACCTCTTCCTAGAGATGCTGCCTGGCCTGCTGCGTTCACCAGCAACTTTTATGTGTGTTGCTTGATCTCCACTGTTCCTGTTAACTGCCGTTTCTTAATTACATTATGAACTGAGGAAACAGCTACCTAAAAACACTTTGCTATCTTCTTATAGCCTTCTCCTGCTTTATGGGCATTATTTGTTTTAATTTTCAGAGTGCTACACAGATGCTTAGAGGAGCCCATGGCTGCTGATTGTTGGGACAAGGTTTGAGGAGTCAGGGTATTTATAAAGCTTTGAAATTTGCATCACCTGGCCTTTCTTAATGATGACTGTGAACAAGCCATAGCCCTAACAAGCTAATTAAGGTCTGAGACCTTGGTAAAAGTTATCTGAGAGCTCAAATCTCTTGGAGTGCCCAAACTTTTGCATGGTGCTCCTTTCCTTTTTTCACCCTAAAATTGTACAAAACAAAAATAATATACTAATCTTGCTTAAAATGTTGAAAAGAATGTTTCATCTTTAACTTTGAGTTTTGGAGATCAGTTCATCTTCAACTCACTTAACTATTCACAGTAACAGAAATTTTGACCAGGGTGCCCAAGCTTTTGCATGCCACTGTATAATCTTACTCTGGTAAGATGGCAGCACACTCATGCAGAGGCTTCTGTCTGCTAACCAAATGTGTACTGTTACTTTTTAATGTATTTTTTATGATTGCAAGACCTCAATAGATATTAAGAACTTAAAGTATTGCAAATTACCCCATCAGAGAGTTGCTTGGTGGTGTAGAACCTGAAGGAGCTGGATTTGTATAGATTGTGCTGCTGCCTGCGCCAGAGAATTGGAGTCAGTGTACCATGCTAGTATGCAGTCTAATAGTGAGTGATGGCCTTGGTCGCTTCTGTTGTGATCACAGGACCCTGTTGGACATTAGTAATGTGGTACGCTGCAAGTGCGATTCACTGGTTTATTGGTGAATGGCAAGGGTGGAGAAACTGCGTGGAGTTCTTGGCCTCAAACCACCGTGTTGCCTGTTTGCAGCCAGCCAGAGAAAGGCGTGGAGTTGTGTGCTTCACTGGAGTGCTGGAGGCAGTGTGGCTCAGTGTCCATACTGGAGTCGGTGCTGCTCTCCAGTGTTTGCTCAACAGAAGACAAGCTGTGTATTGTGTTCCACTGTCGGCTGCTGCAACATTAATGGACTCAGGGATTTTGATTTTTGACTATATTTTACTGATATTTTGTATGGGCTTGCTATCTTAAATATGCTATATGTGCTGTGTGTGATTGTTGGTACTGTGTTTTGTATCTTGGCTCTGGAGTGACGCTGTTTCGTTTGGCTATATTCATGGATATTCACATTTGGTTGAATGACAATTAAACTTGAACTTGAACTCTGGTTTTGTTTTCCTCTGAACTTCTCCTAAATCATATTCTATGTGGATGACTACAGAACAGAACCAAGATTAATTAATATGGTTTTGTGAAGGGAGGTTATGTCTCACAAATCCAGGGTTTTCAAAGTTCAAAGTAAATTTGTTATCACAGTACATATATATCACCATATACAACTCTGAGATTAATTTTCTTGTGGGCCAACACTCAACTCCATTTAAATCTCTTTCCTTTCATCTTAATCTCTTGCTCCCAAGTTTAAGGCTCACCTACTGTGGGGAAAAGACTGTAACAATCCATTTTACCTTTGCCCCTATAAGGTCAGCACTCAATCTCCTATGATCCAGGGAAAACAGTTCCAGATTTAGCAAGTGTAGCATGACCAGAACTACACAAAATACCCAGGTATTGTCTCACCAATGTCTTTTACAGACTTAACGTGCTGGACCTTCTCAAAGGCCATGCTAAGGTCCAAGTAGATAAAATTCACTGCTCTGTGCTCATCTGTCCATGTGGTCATCTCTTCAAAAAAAAAATTTCCAATCAAATTCATGAGATGCTATTTCCCACGCACAAAACCACCTTCACTATCATTGCCTTCCAAGTGCAAATCGATCCTTTTTCTCAGACTCCCCTCCAGTAAAGTTTCCACCCCTGGTGTTAGAGTCACTGGTCTGTAGTTCTTTGGCTTGTTTTTGTAGCCTTTCTTAAATAAAAACATAACGTTGGCCATCCTCCAATCTTCTCGTATCTCACCAGTAGCAAAGGAAGATACAAAAATCGTTGCTTAGTCCTCTCCGATTTCTTCCCTTGTTTCTCACAACATTGTTGGATAATCTTGGTCATACCCCAGGGGTTTGTTCACCTTGATGTGCCTCAATACCACCAGTGTCTCCTCTTTTGTAGTTGGCAATGTTTCAGTGCATCACTGTTGTCTTTCAAATATTTCCTAGCATGCATGACCTTCTCTTATGAGAATTGTTAATAAGATTTCCATTTGTTCATATTGTTCATAAAATATCCTCTGATTGCACTTGTAGATGATCACACTGATTCTAAAGGGGGCCTATGCATCCTCGAGCTATGCTTTTGCTCTCAATATTCATGTGGAATATGTGGATTCTCCTTTACTTATTTGCCAAGGATATTTCCTGTTCTCCTTTTTGGCCTCCTAGTTTCCTTCAATCTTTTTACTTGAGGATTTGCTTGATCCCTGCTGCCTATACCTGACAAATGCTTGCTCCTTTTTCCTGATGTGTACTGAGATAGGAAAGGCTTTGAGGATGCAGACAAAATGGGTTGATAAGGATAGGCATCATGGACAAGGTAGCCTGAAAGAACTTATTTCTGTTCCATATGATTCTATAATTTGTTGATGATAAGCAAACACAAGTGGTTTATGGAAAGGGCATTTTGTCTTTGCTTGATATGAAAACATGGCACTTCATTGGTTCTGAACTTATTGTTCAAGTCTCTGCACCCCCTTGTGCAAAATTTGCCAATTTCCCTGTGAAGCAGGATGTAGACAACGTTATTGATGGTGAAATATGTGATATTATATTATATGACTAGTCTTAAGCATTTTGATTCACTTCACAGCTTAAGAAGTGACTGAGAGCACTGAATACTGTGGATAATGAGTGATGTGTAACAACTCCCAGATCCTGAAAAATGATAATTCTGCATTTCAGTTGCTGAATTGATCACCTGGTTCTGAGGAGGAAGCCATTTGCTGGACTAAGGTTACTTTTCATAATGCCTCCCATTTTGCAATGTTATTGGTGCAGAGGCAGGCATTAAATCCAGTATGTTGACACATGCAAAAATGATGTGCTGATGTTTAACTTCCTTCTCCTCTTCTGCTATAGTCGCCATCAACGTATACATGTTTAGCTTCCTCTTAAAATCATCTGTTCTAATCACCTCTGCTCTTTGGTATCTTTAATGAAGAGTTTCATGTTTGTCATAAACATCTTCCTCAGTGTTGTTCACAATTTATCACTGTGTATTCCAAAGATGATCTTCTGGCTTCTTTCTACAATGACCAATTAACCTACCCAGTATGTCTTTGGTCTGTGGGAGGTTTGGAGAACCCAGAGAAAACACACATATTCCACAGGGAGGAGTACAGCGACTCCTTACAGAACGGCGCCGGAATGGAACTCCAGAATGCCCCGAGCTATAATTGCATTGCTTTAACCTCTACGCTACCGTGGTGCTCTCAGATACCAAAGCTGGTGTTCTGTTCCCTTTATAGCAATTGTAAAATAATTTGGGAGACTTTTTTATGCTGCATTTATGATATATTGTCATTTCTTCGGCATTCAGATCCTAACAAAATTTGTAACTTTCATGATTAAATGCTTCCACAATTCCTGTATTTATGTAATTGAGTGATTGGGTTCTAAAGCAGGGCTTTGACCCAACATGCAACAATTCCTTTTCCTCTAGAGATGGTGAAGGATTTTGTGGCCTAATTTCATCATTAACCAACAGAAGATGCTCGTGGTGGAAAGAGAAACATTGGCCTGCTGGGACAGTATCGACCTGAATTCTAAGACAAATGGATGAATTCTAAACATACCTAAGATTTTGCAATGTAGATGCTGTCAAAATGGAAAGTGAAAGTAAATTTCTCCAAAGCAAGCTCCCACAAACAGCAGTGAAAGAATCGGTCTAGTGATATTTTGTTGAGAGATGAGCACTGACCGTGAATGGATAAAAAAAATCCTGCTTTCTTTTAATACAGTGCCACAGATTCTTTAATATCAGTCTGTTGGATTCCCAGTACTGTACTAGTGACCATTCTTCAAGGGAAGCTCTTTAGGGACTTCTGGGCACTGGTCTGCTACTGTGTAATACAGGGGTTGAGAACTAGTAAGCATATATCTGTCTCTGAGTAACATTTGGTTATAGTGACTGGTCATGTCTGTGATGCTACTTATGCAATGACAATGAATTGGACTTTGGACTTTAATACTCGTGGGCATAGAACTGACACCACATTACACTGTAGTGCACTACAGGTAAGTATTTTGTTAGTACTAATTACAGTTCCAAAGAGCTCTTTTAAAGTGCTGGGACAGGTCTAGTAAAAGAGTCCTACCCCTTCTGCAGAAATCTAGTGAAGTCATTAACAATGAAGAAGTGTGTCCAAGGATACAGCTGGAGGTAGATTAGCAGGAGAGTTGGGCATTGTGGTGTGCAAATTGGATTTTGTCGAGGCAAGTATGATGCAAAGCACTTTGGGAAGTTGAATAATGTTAAGAAATACAGCGTAAATGGCAGTGACCTTAAGAGACTGTTGTACAGAGTGATGTTGGGTTTTAAGTCCATTTCTTCCATCGAGTGGTGAATGGGTTATTGCAAAAAAGCATTCGGTGTGCTTGCCTTTGGAGAACATGGTATTGAATTTAAAAGTTGCAATGTCACATTCTAGCTGTACAAAACATTGGTTAGACTTTGCATAGAGAGTTACATACAGTTCTGGTTACCGCACTAGAGGGAGGATTTTGTAGCAATAGCAAGGATGCAGAATGTTGCCTGGGATGTAGGCTGTAATCATCAGGAGAGATTGGATAGGCTGATTTATTCTCACTAGACTGGAGGAGTCTGAGGGATGACTTGTTAGGGGTTTATAAAATTAAGAGGGGAATAGATGGGGTTAAAAGTTAGAATCCTTTTCCAAAAGTAGAGGAGTATAGAATTCAACAGCAAAGGCAAGATGAAAAGATAGAGAAACTTACAGGAGATCTGAGGTGTATATGTTTCACATGGATGGTTGGTGGTATTCTGAAATGAGCTGCTCAAGGATGTGGTAGAGGCAGGTACAATTACAACATTTAAAAAATGTTTTGACAAGTTACAAGATACATATGTACATGAACAAAGGGATTCCCTGGTAGAATAAAGGGAGAATATTTGTTTTCTTTCTTAACTTGTGGGAAAAGTTTGCTGTATAAGAGAAGAGACGGGTGGCAGGCAATACTTAACTCTTTTATGAATATTCCCAGATTGCTAGGAGTGTTACTTCTGCTGCAGTATCCCAATGAATGTTGACTTTTATTGGACAAGTCAAGCAAACACTTTTGCTACTCACCAATCAGTGGGAGGCTCGAGACTTGTAGTATACTGTGGTACATATGGTAGTGGTTAAGTTTCGGTTAAGGGCCATGAGATTGAATCTCGCCGTAATAGCCGGGGGAGTTTAAATTCAACCAGTTAAATTAAATCTAAGGTTTAAAGGAAAGAACTACTATTTACATTCACTCCCTTAATTTCTGGAATACAGTGATGATTGAGGAAAGACTAAAGCATACTCGGCCTATTCTCTCTTTCAATTAGAAGAGAGATACACCGTCTTGTTGAAATGTATAAAGTTCTCGTGAGGCTTGATAGGGAGATGATCCCCCTGGTTGTGTGTAAAGAAAACAGTTATAGTCTCCGATTCAGGATTTGGCCATTCAGGACTAAAGTAAAGAGGATAATGCTTTTGCCTAGAGGGTAGTTAGTCTTTGGAATTTTCTACCCAGTGTCACTGTGTAGCTTTAGTTGCCTAGTACATTTATGGTAGACATTGGTTCTCTTGATATTCAAAGTTGTCTCCAAGGATACCTGGTTAATGCAGACAAATGGCAGTGTGATCAAAGATCAACCAGCTCCAGTGGACTAGGTGCAAGGGGCTGAACCATCCTCTTTGTTCTCTATGATTGAAATTCTTTTCAGGAGTACATAGAGAATTTTGGAAAGTAACACATTTCTGATCTGGAAATATGAAATAAGATAGAAAGTTCTCAAAAAGTAACAAAAGTCAAGCAGGATCTGTGAAGGAAAATTGTGTTAACGTTTCAAGTTGATGAGGTTTTCGCTCTCCACAAATGCTGTTTCCCCTGCTGAGTCTTCACAAGATTTTCAGTTTTAAAGCAGATGATGATGGGTGTGGACAAAGATGGTAAGAACACTAGTGAAATTGTGAATGGGAAGATAGTTAGGAGCCAAAGAAAGAGCTGTGCTGTTTGTGCTTTCAAATAAAACTGGAAGCATGAGTACCTATTTATATATTTCAGCAAAATGGTTTCTGCAAGTGGCACTTGGAAGTGGTTCAGTCTGTCGATCAGTTCAACCTTGTGCATTACTGACCTGGGAAATCAACCAATGTGCTGGGGGAACTTGGAGGGTCGAACAGCATTTGTGTGGGTGGTGGATGGAGAGGAAGAAATTTCTCTGATCAGGAGAATCCTATGTCTCTATCCTGGTATCTAGTTATTGAAATGAGGTACTTTTATTAAAATATTACATTTTTGACTTAATCTGTTATTTGGATTGTAATCTTCTCACCTGGCTATTTGTCATGTTTATCACTGTAAAGCTGGCCAAAATCTGTGGTTAATATACAAAGGTACTATGTTTACCATGGAAATGAAATTCACATTGCTACGTGCAATTGCATAAGACCAATGGCTCCTGTTGTAACAGACTCTCCTCCACCTTTTTTCCTCCAGTCCTGCCGAAGGGTTTTGGCACAAAATGTCGACTGTACTTTTTTCCATAGACACTGTCTGGCCTGCTGAGTTCCTCCAGCATTTTGTGTATTTCCTGTGGATGTGGTTGATTTTTAACTCCCTCTGCAGTTCAGCAAATTGAGATGAACAACTTGTGCTGATCTTAAATCTTCACATCCTGTGAAACAGTTAAAAAAAAGAACAGAAAACATTTTAGTGATAAATTGGTGGATGAGCACAGCATCTCAATACAAAATGAAATACCCCCAGTCAGTTGCTCAATAGGAAAATAATAAATGATACGTTTCAGTCATCTTTACTCTTTCAAATTAACTTGGTAATTTTCAATTCAAAATTCAGAGGCTATGGCAGAGTATTGAAATTTCTGTGAGCAGGAAGAAGGGTTCAGGATTGACTCTTACTCGTTTCCTTAATTTGGTATGAATCTGTTTGGAGATAAGTTGGTGATAATTCTGACTCTGAGATAAGTACGACAGGAGATGCTGCACTGCCTCACAGTAAGATGAAATCAAATAATGACTCATTTATTGAACTGCTTTTTTGAGAGAATAAGGTTGAAATATGTTCACTGAAGCATTGTTGATTAACCCAGAGGTTTCTGTTGGCTTTATCAAAATACCGATGAATGAAGGAATCCTATCAAGCAGAGAGTGAATATACAACATTAAAGTATGTCTTTAAAGGTTTTTTTTTGCAGGTGGCAAACAAAATCATTTTGGTAAGTAGTTTAGTGAGATTCCATTTTTGAACCTGTTAATATACAAGAAGAATAACCCATCATGATACATATTTCATATATCTTTTTCTTGTGTATATTTTTATTCCTGGGTTTGTTGCAGATGTATTCCTGCCCAAGCAACAATTGTTGGTATATTGAGTTATTAATATGTAAAGCCTTGATATTAACATTCCTACTCTTGCCCTATTCCTTTCTAGGAGCCCCTCTCATTCTCTGTGATCTTATCTATTGGCCTCCAAGAGACTTGTATTCCTGAATTATCAATTTTTGAGCTTGCTGATTTCAATAAGACAACTTTTGACAACTACCTTTAGTTGCCAAAGTCCCTGAATTCCCTAAAATTTTTATGGTTAATTTTAATAACAATGAAAGATCTCAAATTTAAGGAAACAAATGATTATCTGCTTGAGTATGCATTTTGATGAAAATTCAGCTCTTGGTGTGCAATACCTCACTTCCTTGCAAGAATGTTGATATAGGCCCTTACAGGATTTCTCTCTCAATGTCTTGCTTTACAGCTGTTTTACCTTTCTCAGATATACATGGATATATTCGATGACTTGACCATTCAGATTATTATAAAACAAGTCGCAGAAAATGTTATTTATTCTGCTGAAATAATTCAGTAACATTTTGTCAAATATTAAATAGAAATATTACTTTTTATACATAGAACAAATATAACCTAGTGATTCAGGTAAAAAAAAAAGAAAGTGCATTAAGAATATAAAAGAAACACATTTAAACAATTTGCAAAATATTTCTGGAGGGAATTGGTTTGGTAGTTCAGTACTAATAGAAGTGCTATACTACAATATAATTGTTGGCAGTTGAAATATATATGTGGACTCTCTATTTGTAATCCAATAACATGTTTTCATATCTTTTTTGATTCAATAGGGGGTTTGTGTATGACAACAGGAACAGTCTACAGCTGCGAGGTCTGGTTGTCTTGTTGATGTCAAAAGCAGCTGGACCAAGTGAAAAAGCAGACTCCCGACTAGAAGGAGACCTAGTTAGTGGAATTTACCCCAGGTATGCTTTTCTTTGCTGCAATCAGTTGCCACTAATCAGAGATCTGCTTGGTAGAAGGAGGAAGCTATTTTTATTTTTCATTAAGGACCATAATTTCTCTTTGTCCTTCATCACCAGCCATCTGGGTGAGGTCTTAGAGATGTAGTAGTAAATACAATGAGTGTGATTAGGATGTGGAACTCTCAATCAATATAAGTTGAGGCAAACAGTATGGATGTATTTAATAGAAATCTGAACAGGCAGATAACAAATAAAGGATTAGAACTAGATGCCATTGAAAATCAAAACAAGTGCAGATGCCGGAATATAAAATTAAGGAGCCGAAGTGGTCATTGATCTGAAAAGCAAACTCTTTTTCCATGGATGTTCTGTGAGTATTTCCAGCTTTTACTGGTTAAGCTCCACTTGTGTTCTACACAATTTTTTTGTTTTAGATTGATAGAGAAATACAGCACAGAAACAGGCCCTGTGGCTGATCTAGTCCATGCTGACATGGTCTTCTGCCTGGTCCCATCTACTGCACCCAGACAATATCCCTCCAAACCCCTCCCATTCATTACTTGTCCAAGATTCTCTTAAATATTACAAATAAACCCACGTCTACCAGCTCATTCCATGCTCACTCTACCCTCTGAGTGAAACCATTTCCCCATAGATTCTCCAGAGTATCACCCAACCTGAGGGGAAAAAAGCCTGTATGCATGCTGTACCCCTCATACATTTCCTTACCTCTGTTAGACCTCACCTCATTCTCCTGCAATCCGGTTAGGAATGAAGTCCTAACCTTTTCAATCCTACCCTATAACTTGGGTCCACCAGTCCCAGCAACATATTTGTAATTTTTCTTGGCACTCTTTCAAGCTTATTGATATCTTTCCTGTAGGTTGGTGACCAGATTAGACCTCACCAACATATATATAACTTCAAGATAACACACCCCAACTCCTGTACTCTGTACTCAGATTTAAGGTGACCAATGTGCCAAATGCTCTGATGCTACTTTCAAGGAATTATGGATCTGTATTCCCAGATTCCTTTGTTCTACCACACATCTCAGGAGCCCTACCATTCACTGCATAAATTTTACCCTGGTTTGTCCTGACAAAGTGCAACACCTCAGACTTGTCTGCATTAAATTCGAACTACATATTTTTCAACCATTTTCTTAGGTTGTCAAGGTCAGTTTTAATAGCCTTCCTCACTGTCCATTACAATTCTACCACTAGGCACATCATTATCTCTCCCTCCTCCATTTTCCATAGGGATCTTTCTATACGTGACTCCCTTGTCCACTCATACAGTACCTTCCCTCTGATCTTCCTCCTGGCACTTACTCCTGCTAGCATAGCAATTGCTATACCTACCTCTTCCCTTCCTCCCTCACTGCCATTCAGGACCCCAAGCAATCCTTCCACGTGAGGCGACATTTCATCTATGAGTTTGTTGGGGTCATCTATTGTACCTGGTGCTCCATTGCGGTTTTCTCTAGACCCAACACAGACTAGAGACTGCTTTGTTGAGCACGTTCACTCTGCATGTCTTAAAAGGCAGGATCTCCTGGTGGCAAATCATCTCAATTTGACTTTCTGTCCATGGCCTCCCCTACTTCCATGATGAGTCCAAACTCAGGTTGGAAGAGCAACACCTTGTATCCCATTTAATTTCACTTGTCGTCCTTGCAATATTCCTTACATTGAAATAGATGCATCTCAGAACATTAGTCCCACTATACCAGGGGTCCCCAACCTTTGTTGCGCTGCGGACCGGTTTAATATTGACAATATTCTTGCGGACCGGCCAACCCGGGGGTGGGGGGGTGGGTAGGCTTGCCAACGGACAAGAGTAGCAGTCAAAAAAAGACTACAATGACCATGAAGCCTTGCGTGGGCACCAGTGCACATGCATGACCTGCGCATGCATGTACCTGCTGATATTATTCTCTGCAAAGCTTTTTTGCCGATTCTGTTCGGCGGGGGGTGGGGGGGGGGTGTTCATCATGACCGGAATATTGGTAATAAGGTGCTAATACACTCAATTTCGTTTCTAAAAGGGTTTATCTAACGAATTTAATATTAAACACACAGCGCATATTTTCCTCGCATGAATATAGTGATAAGTCAATCATCAGGGGAGGACGGGGAGCTTGAAGTAAGTGTTGAAAGAACTTCCAGTAGAAGTGCTAGAGGCAGGTTCGATATTATTTAAAGAAAACTTGGATAGGTATATGGACAGGAAAGGAATGGAGGGGTATGGGCTGAGTGCAGGTCGGTGGGACTAGGTGAGAGTAGCTTTCGGCACGGACTAGAAGGGCCGAGATCGCCTGTTTCTGTGCTGTAATTGTTATATGGTTATACTCACTTATCAGTCAATAGCATCATAACATTTTAAGTAACGTTTGGATATTAAACACACAGCACATATTTTCCCCGTATGAACATATAAAATCATTGCAACACACCAGTATCGCTGAATCAGTGGGAGCCCTGGACTTGTTTCCCTGCAACAAGACGGTCCCATCGAGGGGTGATGGGAGACAGCGATACTCGAAGGGGGTTCTTTATGTCCAGTCTATTTAGTTTTCATGGCATTCGTTATAGAGATATGTTGGAAATGGAAGCAACGTTTTCAGTTCTTTCGTGGCTATCTCAGGATATTTAGCCTTGACTTTGATCCAGAATGCCGGCAGAGATGTTATGTCAAACATACTTTTCAGCCCGCCGTCATTTGCAAGCTCGAGGAGTTGATCTTCTTCCCGCGCTGACATGGATGACGTGCTGTTAATGACCTCGCATGTGTTCAGGCTCAACAGTGGGCGTGACAGGGAATGAGGAGAGGTGCAGCTGACTCATATCGCCAAATGATATCGTTTCCTTGCGGCCCGGTACTGGTCCGCGGCCCGGTGGTTGGGGACCGCTGCACTATGCTCATCAACCAGTTAATTTCTGTCTTTAAACATGAGAAAGTCTGCAGATGCTGGAAATCCAAATCAACACAAAATGCTGGAGGAACTCTGCAGGTCAGGCAGCATCTATGGAAATAAATAAATAGTTGACATTTCAGGCCAAGTTCCTTCCTCAGGACTGAAAAGAAAAGGAGAAGATGCCAGAATAAAAAAGTGAGAGGAGGGGAGGGAGGCCAGGTAGAAGGTGACAGGTGAAGCCAGGTGGGGGGAAGGTAAAAGACTGGAGAAGAAGGAATCTGATAGGAGAGGAGAGTGGACATAGGGGAAAGGGAAAGAAGAGGGGACCCAGGGGGAAGTGACAGGCAGGTGAGAAGAGTTAAAAAGCCAGAGTGGAATAGAGGAAGAGGGGAGGGGGAGGGAGAGGGAATTTTTTTTAACTGGAAGGAGAAATCAATATTCATGCTATCAGGTTGGAAGCTACCCAGAGGGAATGTAAGGTGTTGTTCTTCCACCCTGAGGGTGGCCTCATCATGGCCCAAGAGGAGGCCGTGGGCCGACGTGTTGAAATGGGAATCAGAATTAAAATGTTTGGCTACTAGGAAATTCTACTTTTGGCAGAGGGGGCAAAGGCCTCAATGAAGCAGTCTTCCAATTTACGACGGGTCTCACCAATGTAGAGGAGGCTACATGGGGAGCACCAGCTTTGGTTTTGTTTTTGCTTGTTAGCTCAGCATCTACTTTCCTCACAGCCACTCCACTGCTGCCCTTTCGTTCTGGTTCCATCCACCAGGGAATTCTACCTTAAACCCCCCAGAGAAGCACTCGAAAACCTTCCTACAAGGGTATTGATCCCTCTCCAGTTCAGATACAAGCTGTCCCATTTGTACAGGTCCCACATGCCCTGGATGAGAAAAGTTTGAAGCCCTCCCTCTTGCATCATTTCCTTAGCCAGGTGTTAACCTGCGCTATTTTCCTATTTCTAGCCTCATGAGTATGTGGCACAGGTAGCAATCTTGAGATCACCATCCTGTCTTTTAATGCAACACTAAACTCCCTGAGCTTACTTTGCAGGGCTTTCACCCTTCCTGCCTACGTCATTGGTGCTGATGTGTACCTGAACTTCGGGCTGATTACCTTCCCCTTAAAGAGTGCTGCAGACTCGATCAAAGATGTCTCTGACCCTGGCATCTGGGAGGCAGTATACCATCTGGGACTCTCATTCTCTTCTACAGAGTCTCCTAAAGGCTATAGGTGATCTTGTGTGAGAGGCCAGTTGGATGGTCTTCAAAGTTGACAGTCTGGAGTAATTTTGAAAATACTAATTTGTCGGTCAAGATATTGTTTCCTCCTTTTAACGTCTCCCAAAATAAACAGAGTGGAACTATACTGAATGATACCGCTGAGCCTACTTTATACCACTATGTAAAGGAACACTATTCTCTATGCTTTGGTAAAAAATTAATCCGGATGCAAGTTTGGATTTTCAATTCCTTAATGAGTAGTTTTTCTTTAACCTTTCTCACTGCTGTTAGCACCATTAACTTCTTTTAACTGTCGTCAACAATGGTGAATATGAATGGAAAAAACGTGTGATATTCTAGCCTCAACTTTATTCCAGAGGCACTCAAATGATCGTGTTGTCAGTCAAGAACAGCTGTATCCCGCTGTTTTTAGACTCTTGAATGGATCTCTCATCCTCTCAAAGATAAACTTGATCTCCAAATGTACCTCATCGTGCCTTGTGCACCTTATTTACCTCTCTACACTGCACTTTCTCTGTAATGGTAACACTGCATTCGACATTTTGTTTCCTTTTTTGCTTCCTCAGTATACTAATGTCTGGAATACCCTGTCTGGGTGCCACGCAAACAGAAGATTTTCACTGCATCTTGGTACAGTAACAATGATAGACCAATCCCAATGTAAAGGCAAATAAATTCAGCTGACTTCCGCCAAAATCTGGTGTGGTTTGGGTTTGCTCGGCTGAGTTCTAAGCTGCATATTTATTTTTTTTAAAAAAGGTACTATATCTTAACTAGGATTTTTTTTTACACCATAAGTTTATCATAATGAAGGGATTCTTTGTAAGTAAAGGAGGGTGAAAGTAATAGGTTTGACTGGAAAGCTCAGATGAATTAGGTGTAAGGGGAGATTGAAATGCCGCAAAATTACCAAGTCAAATTGGGCCTGTGCTTTATTGAACTGTCCCATTCCATGATAGCTCAGGCAGTAATGGTAGAAAATAGTTGGCAGAGAGAGGGAAATGATTTGCAAGAGGAACAAAGTATATGATAAGTGTGAATTGAGAACGGGTCAAAAATAGAAGAGACCTACATAAAGAGATATTAGCACAGCGAGTGAACAAGTGTAGCAGGCAGCAATTGAACTTATATCAGATTTATAAAGAGGGAAAAATGCATATAAATAGAATTAGACTTTGAACCAAAAGAAGAAAGCCATTTTTTATTTGTGAATTGTGTTGCAAAGGTAATTAATTATTACCTGTCGTTTTGCTTTTAGTACATAATTATTTAATGTGTTTTAATGTTAAATTAAGCTGTTTGGAAATTCTAAATATATGGAGATCGACTGTAGAAGTGTAAATATTGTGTATTTAGAAAATTATTGTTTATTTGTGCACATAATCTTATTTGCAGATATAAAATCTTAATACATTACAGTTCACTGCAATTGCTGCATTGCCAGCCCACAGGTCTATTTTGGCCTTGGCAACTTTCAAGTTAGAACTATGGCATTATCTGCAAACCTGTATTCTAGTTCTTCTCTTGTATTTTATTTTTAGGTACTAATTTAATTTTATGTGATTAATGCAATAAAGTTTTGTGATATCCTTATGAACTCTTTTAACACTTAAAAGAAACTGTTTTACGATGCTCAATTGAGAAACACTGGATATGTAGTAGTTGCCAGTCTATTAGTCACAATGCACAATAGTATTTTATTACAGTTGTTATTTAATATCAGGATATCCTACATGGTTCAAAGTTCAAGTTAAATTTATTATTGAAGTACAGATATGTCACTACATTCAACCCTGAGATTCGATTTCCTGTTGGCATACTCAACAAATCTATAGAATAAATTTGAATAGAATAGAACAGGATCAACCAGAGTGCAGAAGACAACAAACTGTGCATATGCAAATGTAAATAAATAGCAATAAATAGCAAGAACATGAGATAAATGGACCTTAAAGTGAGATCATTGGTTGTGGGAACATCTCAGTGTGACTGTAGTTATCCTGTTTTGTTCAGGAGCCTGATGGTTGAGGGGTAGTAACTGTTCTTGAACCTGGTGGTGTGAACCCTGAGGTGCTTGACCCTTCTACCTGATGGCAACAGTGAAAAAAGAGCATGGCCTGGGTGGTGATGATCTCTGATGATGGATGCTACTTTTCTACAACAGCAGCTCGTGCAGATGTGCTCAGTGGTTGGGAGTACTTTACCTGTGATGTACTCAACTTAATCCACTACCTTTTGTGGGATATTCTGTTCAAAGGCATTGGTGTTTCCGTACCAGACCATGATGCAGCCAGTCAATATACTCTCCACTACACAACTAAAGAAGTTTGTCAAAGTTTCAGGTGTCGTGCCGAATCTCAGCAGACTCCTAAGGAAGTTGAGGTGCGGTCGTGCTTTCTTTGCGATGGCACTTAGGTG
Organism: Mobula hypostoma; assembly: GCF_963921235.1. Taxonomy (NCBI): domain Eukaryota; kingdom Metazoa; phylum Chordata; class Chondrichthyes; order Myliobatiformes; family Myliobatidae; genus Mobula; species Mobula hypostoma. Next base: position 141,530,896 of record NC_086098.1, read on the forward strand.
CTGGGCCCAGAACTGGTCCTCTGAAGTAGTTACTCCTATGAATTTAAATTTGCTGACCCTCTCCACCTGTGATCCCCTGATGAGGACTGATTCATGGAGCTCTGGTTTCCTCCTCCTGAAGTCTATAATCATCTCCTTGGTCTTGTTGATATTGAGTTGTTATTGTGGCACCTCTCAGCCAGATTTTCAATCTCTCTCCTATTTGCTGGTTCGTCACCACCTTTGATTCAGTCAAGGACAGTGGTGTCATCAGCGAACTTGAACGTGGTGTTAGAGCTGTGCTAAGCCACACAGTCATAGGTGTAAAGCAAATACAGCAGGGGGTCTAAGCGCACACCCCTGTGGTGAACTTGTGCTGATAGTGATTGTGGGCATGTTGTTGCCAATCTGAACTGAGGTCTGCAAGTGAGAAAATTCAAGCTGCAATTGCACAATGAGGTATTGAGGCCAATACCTCATCTGGTATCACCTGATAAGATACGATCACAGTTATTTGGTGGCAATTAATTTTCATTCAGCTGACAGCCAATATGACATATAGTAACCTACAGCATTATATCACAAGCGAGCAGTTGCTTGTTTGGAGGTGAGTGAGCAGCATGAGGTTTAAAACATGAACTGTCGGATCTTTTCAGTGGGCTTGAGATGTTGTGGTTCATTAGGCACTTGGTAAAGGCCTCTAAGAAGCAAAGTTTAAGCAGAGCAGCCATTGTGTGAGTGGGGAGCTTGAGGCTTTGGCTCGAGAGGCTCAGTCGAGAAGAGACGGAGGCTAATCTAAGTATCTGACAAGTTTGCTTCTTTGTTTTTACCTAGCTAGAGTAGTGAGAATAGATCCTGGGTCACCCTTATAACGACAGTTGTGTGAAGTGCATCGAGACGCAGCTCCTTGCAGATTGTCCTATGGAAATGGAGTTGCAGTTAGGTGAATGGCTAACACAAGAGAATGAAGAAATGATAGGTAAGAGCTACAGGAAGATGGTCACCCCTAAGTTGTAGGAGGCAGGTAGCTGGTTGACTGTCGGGGAGGGAATGGAAATAGGCAAAAGAGCTCAGTGTATCCTGGAGGCCATTCCCCTCAATAACAGGGATATCATTTTGGATACTGTTGTGGGGATGGCCTGGCAGGGAAAAGCTACAGTGACTGGATCTCTGGCATGGAGTCTCTCTCTGTGGCTCAGAAGAGTAGGGGGGAAAAGAGGAGTGCAGTGGTGTTAGGAGATTCCATAGATAGAGGAGCATACAAGCGATCCTGCGGACATAAAAGAGACACCCAGATGGTATGTTGCTTCCCAGGTGCCAGGGTCAGGGATGTCTCAGGTTGTGGCCACAGCATTCTAAAGAGCAAGCGCCCAGAAGTTGTGGTACATATTGGTACCAACGGCATAGGAAAGAAAATTCTGAAGAGGGAGTTGAAAATCCAGACCTCAAGGGTAGTAAATTTATGACCTGTACAAAAAAGGGCCTGTTACACCTGAACTTGAGGGATCCAGTACCTTGTGGGCAGATTGCTAGAACTGTTGGGGAGGGTTTAAGCCCATTTGGCAGGGCTGCAGGAACTGGAGAGCGAGATCAGAGGATGGGGCAGTTGGTATGCAGGTAGATGCAGCAGGTAGAGAGTCCATGAGGAAGGATAGGCAGTTGCTAGAGCAAAATTGTTGTGACTGGGATGAGTTGAAGTGAGTCTATTTTAGTGCAAGAAGTATCTGTAGCAAGGGTGATAAATTTAGATCATGGGTCAAAACATGGAATTATAATGTTGTGGCCATTACAGAGACTTGGCTGTCACAAGGGCAGGAATGGTTGCTGGATGTTCCATGGTTTAGATGTTTCAAAAGGGACATGGAGGGAGGTAAAAGAGGTTGGGTGGTGGCATTGCTAATCAGGGATAATATCACAGCTGCAGAAAGGAAAATGTTGTAGAGGGATTGTCTACTGCATCATTTTGTGTGGAAATCAGAAACAGGATGGGGACATTTACTTTATTGGGAGCATTCTGTAGACCATCCCCCTCCCCAGTAGTAATTAAGATACGAAGGGAACAGATCAGGAGGTAGATTTTGGAAAGGTACAAAAATACCAGGGATTGTTGTCATGGGTGACTTCAACTTCCCTAATACTGATTGGCACCTCCTTAGTGCAAAAGAATATATGGGTGGAATTTGTTAGGTGTGTCCAGGATGGATTCCTGACACAATATGTGGATAGGCTGAGTAGAGGAGAGGCCATATTGGGTCTAGTGCTTGACAGTGAACCTGGTCAGGTGTTATATCTCTCAGCGGGTGGGCATTTCAGAGACAGTGACCACAATTCCCTGACCTTTACCATATAGCCTTCGACAGGGATAGATGCATATGGAAAGTAATCCATTGGTGGACGGGGAATTATGGTGCTGTTGGGAGCATAACTGGGAATGGGGAAATGCCGCATGGAGATATGATGTGGTTTAAGGAGTGCTTGCATCAAGTTCTTGAAGCAGGTAAAACATGGTAGGGTGTAGGAACCATGGTTGACAAGAGAAGGAAGGAAGCTTGCTTAAGGTTTTAGAAGCAAGGGCAGACATGGCTCCAGAGAGTTATAAGATTGCCAGGAAATCGCTGAAGAATAGACTTAGGAGAGCTAGAACAGAATATGACAAGGCCTTGACAGGTAGGATTAAGGAAAAGCCAAGATGAAACATTACATGAAAAACAGGAGGTTTACTAGACTGCGGATATGACCGATGAGGGAAAGAAGAGGAAATGTGCCTGGAGTTGGAGGATGTAACGAAATTCTCAGTGAGTACTTTGTTTCAGTACTCACCAGTAAGAGGGACCTTGACGTTTGTGAGGACAGTGTAAAACAGGCTGATATGCTGGAACATGTTGATGTTAAGAAAGAGGAAGTGTTGGAACTTTTGATAAACGTAAGGATAGCTAAGTCACCAAGGCTGGATGGAATATACCTCAGTTTACTACGGGAAGCAAGGGAAGAGATTTCTGCTCCTTTGGCAATCATCTTTGCATCATCATGCCATAGGAGTAGTACCAGATGATTGGAAGGTGTTATTTGTTTGTTCAAGAAAGCTAGTAGGGATAACTCTGGGAATTATAGACCTCTGAGTCTTGCTTCAGTGGTAGGCAAATTATTGAAGAAGATTCTTAGTGACAGGATTTTAGAGCGTTTGGAGAAACATAGTCTGATTAGGGAGAGTCAGTATGGCTCTGTGAGGAGCATGTCAGGCCTCACGAGCCTGATTGAATTCTTTGAGGATATACTAAAACACAATGATAAAGGAGAGCAGTTGATGTGTATATGGAATTTAGTAAGGTGTTTGACAAGGTTCCCCATAGTTTGCTCATTCAGAAAGTCAGTAAGCATGGGATCCAGGGAACCTTGGCTATGTGACTTCAGAATTGGCTTGCCCGTAGAAAGTAGAATCTGGCTGTAGATGGAGCATATTCTGCCTGGAGATTGGTGACCAGTGGTGTTCTGCAAGGAGCTGTTCTTGGACCCCTGCTCTTTGTGACTTTTTTATAAATGACTTGAATGAGGAAGTGCAAGGATAGGTTAGTAAGTTTGTAGATGACGTGAAGGTTGGTGGTGTTGTGGATAGTGTGGAACATTGTCGTAGGTTACAGCAAGACATTGACAGGATGCAGAGCTGTGCTGAGAACTGGCAGATGGAGTTCAACCTGAAAAAAATGTGAAGTGATTCACTTTGGACGGTCGAATTTGAAGGCAAATTGCAAGCTGAAGGACAGGATTCTTAACAATGTGGAGGAACAATGGGATCTTGGGGTGCATGTTCATAGATCCCTCAAAGTTACTGAACTAGTTGATAGGATTGTGAAGAAGGCATATGATGTATTGGCCTGTATTAGTTGGAGGATTGTGTTCAAGAGCCATGAGTTAATGCTGTGGCTCTATAAAATTCTGATTCGACCACACTTGGAATATTGTGTCAATTCTGGTTGCCTCATTATAGAAGGATGTGGAAGCTTTAGAGAAGGTGACCAGGAGATGTACCAGGGTGCTGCTGGATTGGAGAGCATATCTTAGGAGGATAGGTTGAGTGAGCTAGGGCTTTTCTCTTTGGAGTGAAGGAGGACAGAAGGATTAGAGGCATCTGGATAGAGGTCCACAAGATGACAAGAGACATAGATCGAGTAAATAACCAGAGACTTTTTCCCAAGGTGGAAATAGTTAAAACGTGGGGCATTATTTTAAAGTGATTGGTGGAAGGTATAGAGGAATGTCAGAGATAAGATTTTTACACAGAAAGTGGTAGGTATATAGAACACCCTGCCAGATGTGACAGAGGCAGATAGATTAGAGACATTTAAGAAACTGTTTGATTGGCATGTGGATGATAAAAATGAAGGGCTATGTAGGAGAGAAGTATTAGATTGATCTTAGAGTATCTTAAAAGGTTGGCACAACATTGTGAGTAGAAGGGCCTCAGTGTGGGGTAGTTTTCGATGTCCTATTATAAATGCAAACGACGTCAAGCCCAACTTTTGGCTTGAGCATATCTTCAGTACTCAGACTGGGTTCTTGTCTGGTCCTGTAGCTTTTTTAGTATTCAGAGCATTTCTTGATTTCTCTTTCATTCAGTTGATTTAAGGTTGGCATCAATGATTTTTGTGATCACATGCAAGGATAAGTTGGAAAATCCACTCAGTACCTTTGATAGAAGCTGACTGCAAAAGTTCAGTTTTGTCTTTTGTATGTTATGTGAGTTTACCAACAGTGTTGAATAAGTGATTCTGGATTGGTTTTATTTCATTAACCACAACTGTTAGACGTGTTAGAAGTCTTGTATCACCTGTTTGTTTTGGAAGTACAGTGAAACCCCGTTATAATGTGATTGTTTGAGCAAAAGAAAGGTCCAATGACTCTCACAAAATGCTGGTGGAACGCAGCAGGCCAGGCAGCATCTGGTCGAGACCCTTCGTCAGGACTAACGGAAAAAGAGATAGTAAGAGATTTGAAAGTGGGAGGAGAGGGAGAGTCCCGAAATGATAGGAGAAGACAGGAGGGGGAGGGATGAAGCCAAGAGCTGGGAAGTTGATTGGCAAAAGGGATACAAGGCTGGAGAAGGGGGAGTGTGGATTGACATAGACATGGATGGACATGAAGTCCAATGACTCATCGCGTTATATCTGAATTCACATTAAATTGGGGCGTGTAAAATTGGGGTTTCATTGTACTTTGTTCAGTTTGTAATATGCTGCTATAATATTTTTGTTACATTTCAAAGCTTGAGATACCTTATTAAGTCAGGTTTGGCCTTTCAGGTTGATTGAATCCTAACGTCTGATTCAGTCATGTAGTTTATAGATTATAGATTCAGTCTGTTTGCAGTTCTTCCTGCAATTACAATGGTAAACTCTCCATTTCCTTCTGCACACCAAAGGTGTTTGGCAGGTTAATTGCCTACTGTAAGTTATCCCTGGCATTGTTGGAGAGTTGATGGATCTCTGAAAGAAAATTGGTGAAGGTAGGTCATGGAGTGGGATTTCAGAGAACTGGCATAGATAATGGTCCAAATCTCGAAGGTTGCAAGGAAATAGAAGGTTGTTAGCAACAATAAAGGAGAACAGCGTACTACCTCACATTATCTTTATAATTTTGTGTGATCCATTCTGTGCTGAGAATGTAGTCTCATCTACACTGGAGGGAGCAAATGCAGATTGGATGAGCACTTTGGACAACACCCTTTTCATTCTGAATGGACAACTTTGAATTTCCAGTCACCTGTCATTTCAGTTCTCCATTCCGCTCCCACTCTGACCTTTGTCTTTGGTGCAATATTTTAGTGCAACAATGCCAAAACATAAATTCACAGAATGGAACTCCATCTTCCGTCTGGCAGTTCTTCCTTGTTGTTGCTCTTGGGTTCAGTATTGCCTAACTTAATGATTTCAGGTAGCCACATTGGTTTTTTTATTTCTCCACAGATGTGGCTGTCTCTTTTTCATCAATTTCTGCTCTTCCCTTGTTCCTACAACTGTTGATTTGTTTTCAAGTAATGGTTACTTCATTAGCTTTGGGCTACGGAGACATTCATGGTTCTCTTCACTGTTACTTCTTTCTGCAGCATTCACTTATCCATTTCTGAAATACTGAATCTTGTTGCTCTTGTCACAGATGATGTCTGATCTGCTGAGGGATGCCATCATTTTCAATATTTGTTTCAGATTTCTGGCATCTGCAGTTTGGTTGCTTTATTAGAATGTTTGATGTTATATATTTCTATACGACCAGCTTTCACGTTTGAAATTTTGAAAGTGCATGTTTTTATTGGCTGTGTATGTTTGGATTCTATTCTTATTCATTTCAAGTCAATTATTTCTATTGACATTTTAAATTTAACAGAAAGCTCTTGACACAGACAAGATAAAATCTGCAGATGCTGGAAATCTAAGCAACACACACACAAAAAGCTGGAGGAACTCAGCATGTCAGGCAGCATCTATGGGAAAGAGTACAGCCGATGTTTTGGGCAGCGACGCTTAAGCAGGACTCAGTCCGAAGGGTCTCAGACCAAAATGTTGACTGTACTCTTTTTCAAAGAAAGTTCTTGAAGTTGTTTTCCCGTTCAGCGAGATCATAATTGATTTATGGCATAATTACATTCACTTGTACCCTTCTCCCATAACTCTTTCCCAAAGTTAAATAATATCTATCATTCTTGCATTTAAAACTAGAAACTGAAAAATGATCAAGTTCTGTTTGGGTAAAAGAGGTAGAAATTTCTACCACTGTGTGTTGAAGTATCTTTGGTTATACGTGCAAAATGAAAGTTGTTCAAAGTTCAAAGAAAATTTATTACCAAAGTATGTATAAATTATACAACCTTGAGATTCATCTGCTAACAGACAGCCGAAAAGCAAGAAACCTGAAAGAACCCAACTTAAAGAAGAGAAAGACCGACATCCAATGTGCAGAGAAAGAGAAAAAAAAAACACTAATCATGCAAACAACAGCACTCCAAACCAAAACTGAGTCCATAATCCCATATCCCGGACCTGTTGAAGCAGGCCCTGCTGTTGTATACATGATTGGTTTATAGTATTAAGCACTGTGTTGAAATGAAGTATATGGTGAAGAGGGAATTATCTGACAATTTGAAGAAGTTTTTCTTTATAAGATAGCTAATTGTAAAATCCTAATTAGGATACCTTTACTGAAGATTGACCACAATGATGGCATCTCAAGATAAAATGGTTCATTCACTTGTCAGAACTGAATTACAACCTGAGTCCTTCTGGTCATTTAATGTTGTGACTAGCAGTAATGGATCCTGTGTGATTGTATCATTGGTGCCTGCCTCAGGGTAAGTGATCAAAATGCTTCTGAATGAAAGAGAAAGTGGATCGAACATAATTTCTATTTAATGGAAATGTGAGGATTAACTATTTTTTCTGTATTTGAAGATAATTAACTAAACCTAACTTAATAAATGATTTTCAGTGTTGGCTGGCAACATGCAGTGCTTTCAATTATTATTTATGGGAGTTTGAAAACTTGCCTATGAAACTTTTCCATTTTAGGAACCCTTGTGACTACATTGAAGGAAAAGGAAGTTGTTGTATTACTTCAAGAGTTTTAAAAATTAAATGTTGGTTTGCTAGATTTTGCATATGATCTATTTTTGTGCCATTGGAGTGGGGAGGTGAGAACACCTTCAATTGAATTTCATTTGTATATTTCTTTATGGTAAAAGGCTGGGTTAGATTATTGAGTAAATGATAACAGTGTACTGAGGAAAGCAAACATGATTAGCCCAGGCATAAATACAAGAGATACTGCAGATGCTGGTAATGTTAAGTAACACATGTAAAATGCTGGAGGAACTGAGAAGGTCAGGCAACATACTGTATATGGGGGTCGACTAAACAGTGAATGTAGGGATGTAGGGTCTTGGCCCAAAACATCGGGACTGCAAAAGAAGTGGGTAGAAGCCAGAATAAGAATGTAGGGGAAGGTGAAGGAGTGCATGCTGACAGATGAACGCTGAGACCAGTTGTGGGGGAAAGTGGATGGGTGGGGGAAATGAAGTTAGAAACTTGGAGGAGATAGGTGTTAGAGGTCAAGTGCTGAAGAAGAAGGAATGTCAAAGGAGAGTACAGTGGACCATGGAAGAAAGGGAAGGAGAAGGGGTGAAAAGGTAACCAGAATGAGGAATGGAAAAGACTTGGAAAGAACTTGGAGCCATAGGAGTCAGACACATAAGGCTAGAAATGAGGAAGAATTTCTTCACTCTTGGCGGTGTGATTTTTTTTATTACTGAAGACTTGAGGATCCTTCTTTGGCTGAGGTGGCATCCAAGGTAATCAGGGTTATGGAGATGAAGTGGGCATCAGTTCAGGATTATGGGGATGAAGGGGTTTTTCAGTTTGTGGTTATGGGAATGAAGTGGGCACTTCAGGTTAAGGTTGAATATTAGCTATTGTCTTTTCAGTGGTAAAATGATGACTTTTACCGAATAATACTCAATATTTTTCATTTTCATATTTTAAATAGAGCTATGGGAAAGGAAAATAACAGATATTTTGTTACATATTTTATTTATAAGGCACGAAATTAAACATCGGGCATTTTTTTCAATCCCTTGCTCAACCCCTTTTGAAAATCTGTTGAGTTGTCTGAGATGAGAGATCTGTATATATAATCTAATTAGTTTAATTTCAAGACCTCCGTTTTTGAAATGAAGTGAACCTTGCCAAAGTGCTATCATGCTTAAAACAAATACTGAATTCTGCAGCCGATTTCCCCAACTATATAGAACTTGTTTTAATGCACCCTGTTGCTAATTACTCAGAATAGACGGTGGAAGTGAAGCATGTTATTCTTGGCAATGGTGTGCAATGCCTTTCAGAGCCTAAATATTACCAGCTTCAAGCACAATTCACCTCTTAAAATGTTATATAGACGCGATGTAGCACTGCAATTTCAAGTTGTTGTAAGCAATTTGTTAATTTTCTAAAATGCCCTCCAGAGAGTTTTAATCATGGTCTTAACGGGAACTGACAGATTTCTTCCAGTCCTTATTCACCAGTAACGTCATGCATTTCAAGCAGGCTTTTTGTATAAAACCTTTATTTACTTTGGAAGTGCTCTCTTTCTGACTGCATTAACTCAATTGCCCTTTCCCATATGTCTGAATGTGAAATGCTGGATAATCATTATGAATATGAAATGGCTTGCCAAATATAGCTAATTATGAGTATTCTCCTATCTGAGTAGTTGCTTGGAGTTATCAAAATTTTACACACATAGCCCAAGTATTCAGTCAAATGTTTCACCATCAAAAACGGAGCGCGCATGCTCTTCTGACGATGGTGTGGATTTCTCCCAGAAGCTCCTCATTCCTCCCACATCGCAGCTGCTGGTTAATTGGCTACAGCAGGTCACTTCTAGGTTAGGTGGGTGGCTGAGAAACTAAGTGGCATTGATGGTGATGAGAGAAACAATAGGTTACAGAAGCAAATAAGAATGGGATTGATAGGATTCTTCTGCTCAGAGCTAACATTAACTCAAAGTTCAAAGTAAATTTATAATCAGAGTACATACAATACCTTAACACATGCTGTAGTAATTTTATATATTACACTGTACCGCTGCCACACAAAAAAATACGGATTTCATGACATGAGTAAAGATAAACCTGACCCTGATATGAGATATAGAGTGGGAAGGGGACAGAGAGAGGGGAAACACTGTTGGGGAAAAGGGGAAGGAAGGGAGCAGGAAGCACCAGAGAGACATTCTGTAATAGTCCTAGGCGCCTATGTATAACTAGGTGTCACCATATACAACTCTGAGATTTATTTTCTTGTGGGCAATCACAGTAAAAACAAGAAATTCAGTGACTTGATGGCCTCCTGTCTCATACATAGTAAGTAATTCAACGTAACATAGTCGGCGATACACTAATAGATCTCGTATTGTGCCAGGGACCTGAGTTCAACATTGAATCCTGTAAAGGTTGCACATTCTCCTTACGACCTCAACTTTGCAGAATTTAGATTGCAGTGCACGAACACATCCTCATATGTACCCTTGGACGAAAAACCTCATCACCAAATAGCCAGCCACTGTCTCACGAATCATCATAGATCTCATTGAGAGATCCCTTCACAACCTCCGATTTGATAGTTTCCTAACCCTTATTGCTTATTTCAATCTACAAAAGATCCATAAACAGGACCACCCAATAGGCTCATCACTTCTGCTTGCTCTTGCCTCACTGAACTTACTTTCTCATGCTTTAACATTTCTTGTTCCCCTCCCCCCCCCATTCGGTCCTTACCATCTCTTACCATCTACATCTGTGACACCTGCATGTTCTCTACTATTCAAATAGTTCTCAATTTCCTGGCCCTCATGACCTTGTCTTACCTGTGGATGCTCAATTCCATTCCCATCAGGAAGGCCTTGGGGGCTCTCTCTTTCATTCTAGAGTTATATATCCATCCAGTTCCTCTCTACGAACAGTCTCTTCCAACTGGTCAGGCTTGTTTTCACTCTGGATTACTTCTTGTTTGATTCTTCTCACTGCCTACAAATTAATGTATAGCCCATGGGCCTGAGCTACACAATTCTTTTCTTTAATATTCTTGCTGGCTATCTGGAGCAGTCCTTGTTCCGGACCTTCTCAGGCACCACTCCCTAATTCTTCGCTACATTGGTGCATACTCCTGCTTTCTTGTTGAAACGGTCAATCTTATCAAGTTTTCGGCTGACTATCCCCACCCTCAATTTTACTTAGACTACTTCTGGTATCTCCCCCATTTTCTGGATCTCTCTCTGCCCATTTTAAGAGACAAATTGTTCACTGACAACTGCTAGAGACCACACCTCCTCTCACTGTGTTTCTCAATCAACCGTCCCTTTCAATCAGGTTTTTCATCTCTGCCATATCTGTCCTTGAGATAAAACTTCCCATTCCAGAATATCTAGTCTCTCCTTTTCAGGAAATGCCTTTCCCGCTGCTCTGATTGTTGGACCCTTCATCTACACGTTCTTTTCTGCTCTCTCCTGACAGAACAGGGGTCGAATTCCCTCCATGCTCACCTTTCACCCTTCCAACCTCTATGTTCAGCACATCAATCTTCATTATTCCACCAACTGCAACTCATCCTACCGCACATCATCTTCTCATCCTTTCCAGCTTTCTACACAGACCACTATCCCAAGGCTACCTGTTTTGTGCATCACTGTCTCCAGGCACTTTCCCCTACAAGTGCAGGGGGTGCAACACTCCCCGCCCAACCTCGTCCCTCACCACCATCCAGGGATCTAAACAGGAAGAGATACACTTCCTCTAACTTAGTCTATTGCAGTTGGTGCTCTCCATGTGGCCTTCTCTATATGAGCGAGACCATGCACAGACTGGACAGCTGTTTAGTTGAGCACTTGTGCTCTGCCTCTGTCTCTGGCTATTTCAACTTTGCCTCCAATTCCCACACTGACCTGTTTGTCCATGAACTCCTCCACTACAAGAGTGAGACCAAATGCAAACTAAAGGAATGGCATATCCTATTCCACCTGAGTATTCTATAGCGCAACAGTATAAATCTTGAATTCTCCACTTTCAGGTAACCTGCTCCCCCTCTGTCATTTTCTCTCTCCTCCTGATCCACCTAGAACTCCTCCCCCCTCCCCCCTCCCCACCACGCACACATACCCTCCTTCCTGGTTCTCCCCCATCTTATTACATCTGTCAATCACCCACAATTTCTACCCACTCAGCATTCAGTTCCCTATCTTCTCCTCTCCCCACTCTGTTGCCTTTTGCTCATCATCCCAATCTTGTCTAGTTCCACTCATCACCTTCCTTTTTTTATATCAGATTCCATAATCAGCTACTCATTGTTGTCTCCACTTACCATCCAGCCTTGTCTTTGTTTCCACTCTTCTGTCCCCTGCCTCTCCTTTCGTTGTTTCACCTGACAATTGCTGACTCCTGTCTCCCCATCCCTCCCTCCCTCTCCATTCCCTCCCACCCCAGTTTCTCCCTCATCTCTTTATACTAGCTAATTTCCCTTTACACTCTTGGTCCTGATGCAAGGATTCAGTCTAAAATGCAACTAACCCTTTGGCTCCACAGAAGCTGCCTGACCTACTAAATTCGTCCGGCAGCTTGCTTTGTTTAATTCCAGATTCTATCTTCTGCATCTTCTTGCATGTTGAGAGAAGATTTCTTTAACATTAGTTGCCATTTAGATCTCAGTTCAATGCAATATTAGTTTAATGGTAATATTACTCTTCTACAGTGATCCCATTTCTATGTATTGGACCTACATCCCTCTATTCTTTTCCAAATCAGGTGGCTGTGGACTTCAGGAAGGAGAAGTTAGGTGAACAGACAGCAGTGATCATTGAAAGGTCAGCAGTAGAAAGGGTGAGCAGCTTCAAGTTCCTGGGTGTCAATGTCTTAGGGTTTATCCTTGTCCCAGCACATAATTACAACCATGAAGAAGGCCCATCAGCATCTCTACTTGCTTAGAATTTTAAAGAGATTTGGCATGTCATCAAAGATGGACAGACTTCAAAAAATTTACATTGACAAGCATTCTAAGGGTTGTATCTGGAATGGAAACTCCAGTGCACAGGAAGGGAAGAGGCTCTGGAGCAGGGGTTCCCAACCTTTTTTATGCCATGGCCCCCTACTACGAACCAAGTGGTCCATGGACTCCAGGTTGGGAACCCCTGGGGTCCGCAAGAGTCACGGACCCAGCAAGTTCCACCATGGGTACAATTCTCCCCACCACTGAGGACACCAACAAACGGCAACATCACAGAGTGGCAAGATCTGTCATTAACCCCACTGAACTGGCCATGCCCTCTTTTCAATGCAGGAGGTATGGTATTAAGGCTCAACAGTAGCTTTTTTACCTCTGTAGTCAGGTTCTTGTACAGGCCTGAAAGACCATAGCCTACCCTCGACTCTACTTCCTTTCTCTTTCTCTGAGTGTGTACTAATGTCATTCTGTTTATTTCATCATGTAATTTGCATCTTATGTATGTTAATTTATGTTTGCCATTTTTATTTTTATTTTTATTTTATTGAGATAGCACAGAAAGGGCCCTTTGAGCCATGTCCCCAGCAATCCCCCGATTTAATCCTCGCCTAATCATGGGACAATTTACAAAAAACAATTAAATCTGCCAGCCATTATGTCTTTGGACTGTGTGAGGAAACTGGAGCACCCAGGGGAAACCCATGGGAAGAACGTACAGACTCCTTACAGGCTGCGACAGGATTTGAACTGGAGTCGCCTGTGCTGCAAAGCATTGTGCTGTTTGTAATGAACTGTGCCGCAGTTGCAGAAAAGCTATATTTAATGGCATTCATGCCTATGACAATAACCTGGAACCTGTACCTGTCTAGCCTGTTAAACACTTAAGAATGTTTGACAGACTTCTTGAGAACTATGATTGACAAAGGGTGGCACAGTAGCACAGTAGCTAGCATAATGCTTTATAATGCTTTACTTCCTGAGAAAGCTAAAGAAGTTTGGCCTGTCCCCTAAAACGCTCACTAATTTTTATAGATGCACTGTAGAAATCATTCTTCTAGGGTGCATCACAACCTGGTATGGAAGTTGTTCTGTCCAAGACTGGAAGAAGCTGCAGAAGATCGTGAACACGGCGCAGCACATCACACAAACCAATCTTCCGTCCTTGGACTCACTTGACACTGCACGCCGTCGGAGCAGTGCTGCCAGGATAATCAAGGACACGACCCAGCCAGCCAGCACACTTTTCGTCCCTCTTCCCTCTGGGAGAAGGTTCAGGAGCTTGAAGACTCGTACGGCCAGATTTGGGAACAGCTTCTTTCCAACTGTGATAAGACTGCTGAAGGGATACTGACCCAGATCTGAGCCGTACCCTCCAAATATTCGGACTTGCCTCTCGGTTTTTTTTGCACTACCTTACTTTCCCTTTTCTATTTTCTATTTATGATTTATAATTCAAATTTTTAATATTTACTATGGATTTGTACTCCAGGGAGCGTGAAGTGCAGAATCAGATATCGCTGTGATGATTGTACGCTCCAGTGTCAATTGTTTGGCGACAATAACATATAAAGTAGAATGCCAGTGTGACCTGGCTTCAATTCCCACCACTCCCTGTGATTGCATGGGTTTTCTCTGAGTGCTGTGGTTTCCTCCCCCATTTACAGGACACATGGGTATGATTGGTGGCATGGGTTCATCGGGCTGGAAGAGGCTGTTATCTTGCTAGATCTCTAAATAAATAAATATATCATATTTAGCAGAAAATTAGAAGAATTATTATACAGTATATTTTTATAGTCTGAATATTATTCTAAAATCTATCATTTTTAAAGGCAAGTATAGTTTTTATTAATTTTCTTGGTAAGGAAACTCCAATGCACAGAACAATATTTAGAGTTGTAACAGATATGAAATGCTTTGTTTAATTAAGCATTCTATTTCCTTTAATTATTGTTTTTTGGGAGGAGCACACACACCAAATTCAAGCCTGCCCTCACCCGAAACAGGCTCAGAAATAGCACATTTTGATCAGCATGGTATGAATGTATTTCAGTCCCCATCATGTTAGTAAGTTTTATATTCTCTTCTTAACACTGTTTGACAACCTTGACAGCTTCCATTACGAATGTTGACATAGGAATATGTAATATTAACATGGGCAGAAAGTGCATGTGACCTAAGCAATTTTAATACTGACAATTTTCATGTTTGTCAGTAGTATAAAAAGATAAATGAAGTATTATTTTTCTGCTTGTCTTCCAATCATTTAATTTTGTATCCTACTTCAATAGAAGTCCATAATTTGAAAAAAACCTGTTAAATATGATAGACCCTTTTTATTGAAGAACTTTTATGTTTTTCCAGCAACATTACTGGTCAGTCAGAGCAGGATTGTCGATCCTAACCCTAGCTCTAGCCAGAAAATGCATTCCATCAACATCAGTGCTGGCCAGTTTAAACAAAAAAGTCAATTAAAGGATTGTCAGAAAAGCATTTTTAATAAAGCATTTTAAGCACAAGAATCTGTTCTTGAGCTTTTCACTTGAATGGTTATATTTAAAATTTTATTATTTTGTCTTCTATTTACTATTACCTGTAAATTGTTGCTAATGTTATGCTGTTTTGTATTATTAAAAACATTGCTTTTGTAGTCTTTCATTCTTAATACTTGCATTCTTCTAACTACTTTCCTCTATCCACTTTCTATCAAAGTTCGAAGTTGAAAGTGCATTTATTATCAAAGTATGTATACTGTATACAACCATGAGATTCCTCTCCTAGCAGGCAGCCACAAAACAAAGGAACCCATCTAAGAAAAAGAAAACCATCACCCAATGTGCAGAAAATAAAAACACGTCATGCCCTTAAAAAAGAACTGATAAAAAAGACCGTTGAACACCCAATGTGCAGAGAAAAGCAAACACACCATGCAAACAATAATCACAAGCAAACAAATAGCGTTCTGAGCTGAAGTCCGCAAAGCGAGTCCCATAGTTCAGTGTAGAGCCGAATCATGGAGCAACAAACTGAACCAGCATGTCCTTCGCCCTGGGCCCCAACACTGTGACCTTTTTAATCTGGCCCAGGGCCAAAATTGCCTTTCAAACATCGGGTTCAATCGCCTCGATGTGCTCTGGGGACAGGACCTCACTGCCACACTTTGGCTCGTAGTAGTCCTTTCCAATTCAGCCTTGCGCTTATATCTCCGTCCCAAGTATGAAGTCCATTCACCCTGATATGCTCTGGGGCCTAGACCATGGCACTAAATGATATCTGTGGCAATAGCTTACATTCTAATGAAAAATTAATTTTTATTAAACAATTTAAAAATTAGATTTATTTTGGTGAAATCAGAACAGATCAGAAGAGATGCAATTTCATAAAAGCAGTTTTTCTGTTGTCATGTGAACTGTTATTGCTCCTTTAAGGCCATGAATTCTAATTGCTAAAAGTGGTCGATATTGAAGTAAATTTCTTTTGATATAATTTGAGATAAATGGAGATAGTTGCTTAACTGCACACAGAAGATCATTTTCTTTTTGTTCTAATTTATGCAGAATATTTCTATAACATGTTCAAGCCCCCTGCAGCAGTGAGACAGAAGCTATGCAGCAGATAGTTATGTTTAACCATTTTAATCAACTAGAGTCTAACGATTGCTTATTTCTGAGCTATTTTGATGTTCAATATCTGGTGCTTGCAATGTGGCCTCCGTTACATTGGTGAGACCCATCGTAAATTGGGGGACTGCTTGATCGAGCACATCCACACCACCTGCCACGAGCGGGATTTCCCGGTGGCCTCACATCTTAATTCCGATTCCGATTCCCGTTCTGACGTGTCGGTCCATGGCCTCCTCTAATGCCAAGATGAGACCACCCTCAAGGTGGAGGAGCAGCACCTTGTATTCCATCTGAGTTAGTCTCCAACCTGATGGCTTCAATATCGATTTCAACTTCCGGTGATCAAAATCCGCACCTTCCCGCCCCCCCCCCCCGCCCAACCTTTTCCCTACTCTGACCTTTTACTTCTTCTCACCTGTATATTACTTCCCCCTGGGTCTCCTCCTCCTTCCCTTTCTCCTATTGTCCACTCTTCCCTCCTATCAGTTTCTTTCCTCTCCAGCACTTGGCCTTTTCCACCCACCTGGCTTCACCTGTCACCTTCCAGCTAGCCTCTTTGCTCTCCCCCCTTGACCTTTTAATTCAGGCATCTCTCCCCCCTCCCACAACCTCTCAGTCCTGAAGAAGAGTCTTGACCCAAAATGTCGACTGTCTGCTCTTTTCCATAGATGCCACCTGTTCCTCCAGAATTTTATGAGTGTTGATGTGCAATGATGTTTCTTTAATTTTGTGTTGGGATAAAGTCAAGGGGTTGTTTGTTTTGAAAGCCTGGAAATAATTAATTTCATAATATTCATTTTCAGTCAGCGAAATCTGGCAGAAATTACAGAACTGATCCATACAGCTTTTCTCGTGCATCGCGGGATAGTAAATACGATGGAGCTGATGTCATCACATGGATCATTAAAGGATATGCAGTTTGGCAACAAGATGGCTGTGCTGAGTGGAGACTTCCTTTTGGCCAATGCTTCTGCAGGTCTAGCTCAACTGCAAAATACAAAGGTATTGGGGGGGGGGGTGTTATTTGTCATGCTTGTTGCAATGAAAGCGAGAAAAAATCTTTGATCTTTAATTATGAAGCTTTGGTTAATTGCTGTGTCAAAAGTATTTGCAGAGAGCTGAGGAACTTATTGCTTTAGAATGATAGGTTAGATATGCAACTACTGGTGTGTATTATAACTCACAAATATACCAGCTTTTTTATTTACTTTACTGGTACTAGTCTCTTTAATTGCTTTTAATTGAATTCTCCATCTGCATTGGTGGGATTCTTTGATGTTTTCAGACCACTGAACACTGCTCCTACAACTTACTCACCCTAGAGTCATAGAACACCACAGCACAGAAACAGGTACTTCGGCCCATCTAGTTCGTGCCAAACCATTAATATGCCTGGTACCATCGACCTTCACCTGGACCATAGCCCTCCATACCCTTCCCATCTATGTGACTATCCAAACATCTCTTAAATGTTGAAATCAAACCCACATCCACCAGTTGTGTGGGAAACTCGTTCCATATTCTCACCACCCCCTAAGTAAAAACTTCCCCTTAAACATTTTACTGTTCACCCTTAACCCATGACCTCTAGTTGTAGTCTCACCTAACCTCAGTGGAAAAAGCCTGCTTGTATTTACCCTGTCTACATCCCTCATAATTTTGTATACCTCTCATAATTTTGTATATCTCTACCAGTCTCCCTTTAGGATTAAAGTTCTAACCTAATCAAACTTCCCTGTAACTCAGATCCTCAAGTCCCGGCAACATCCATATAAATTTTCTCTGTACTCTTTCAATCTTATTTACCTCTTTCCTGCAGGTACAGTAGGTGACCAAAACTGCACACAATACTGCAAATTAGTCCTCACCAACGTCTTAAACAACTTCAATATAATATCCCACCTTCTCTACTCATACATTGATTTATGAAGGCTAGTGTGCCAAAAGCTTTCTTTACAACCCTATCTAACTATGACGCCACTTTCAGGGAATTATGGATCTGCATTCCCAGATCCCTCTGTTCTACCACACTCCTTGGTGCCCGACAGCTCATCATGCAAGTCTGACCCTGGATGGTTCTCCCAAAGTGCAACACCTCACACTTTTCTGTATTAAATTCAGTCTGCCATTTTTCAGCCTGTTTTACCAGCCAGACCAAATACCACTGCAAACTTTAAGTTTTCCTCGCTGTCCACTACACCCCCAATCTTAGCGTCATTCACAAATTTGCAGATCCAGTTGACCACATTATCATCCAGATCATTGATATAATGGACAAACAACAAAGGACCCAGCACCAATCCCTGTGGCATACCACAGGTCACAGGCCTCCGGTCAAAGAGGCAACCATCTACTATCACTCTCTAGCTTCTCCCATGAAGCCAATGTCTAATCCAGTTTACTACTTCAACTTTAACACCAAGTGACTGAACCTTCTTGACCAACCTCCCATGCGGGACCTTGTCAAATGTCGTGTTCTAGTCCATGTAGACAACATTCACTGCCTTGGCTTCATCAACTTTCCTGGTAACTTCCTTGAAAAACTATATTGGTTAGAGATGGCCGACCACGCACAGAGCCACGCTAACTATCCCTAATCAGTCCATGTCTATCCAAATACTTAAATGTGCATTCTCTTAAAATACTTCCAGAAACTTTATGACTAGTGATGTCAGGCTCACCGGTCTATAATTTCCTGGCTTATTTTGTGAGCCTTTCTTGCTCAATGGAACAACATTAGCTATCCTCTGATTAATCCTCCAGTATCTTACCTGTGGTTAGGGATGTTTTAACTATCTCTGCTAGGGCCCCTGCAATTTCTGCACTTGCCTCCCACCGGGTCTGAGGGAACACCTTGTAAGGTCCTTGGGGATTTATCCTCCCCAATTTGCCTGAAGACAACAAACACCTCCGCTTCTGTAATCTGTATAGGGTCCATGACCTCACTGCTGCAATGCCTCACCTCAAGAGTCTCTATGTTCATCTTCCAAGTAACTACAGATGCAAAAAATCCATTTAAGATCTCTCCCATCTCTTTCGGTTTCATGCATAGATTACTGCTCTGATCTTCCAGAGAACCAATTTTGTCTCTTGCTGTCCTTTTGCTCGTAATATATCTGTGGAAGCTCTTAGGCTTCTCATTTTTGATGCCATCAAAATTGGCCTTTCTCTAGGTTAGACCAGACCTATCCTTTTCTATAATTACCTTGAAACTAGTGGCATTATTATCATTAGATGCAAAATGTTCCCTGGCACAAATTTGCTGTCACCTACCCTCTATCATTCTCCAATAGAAAATCTAGTATTGCACTCATTCTAGTTGGGACCACTATGTACTGATTAAGGAAACTTTCCTGAACACATTTTTGGCAAACTCCTTCTCACCCAGTCCTTTTACAACATGGGAGTCCCTGTCAATATGTGGAAAGTTTAAAAACATGTATCACAGCCTTATATTTTGTGCAACAGCCCGTGATTTCTCTACAAATTTGCTCCTCTGAATCATGCAGACCTTTGGGTGTTCTATAATATAGCCCCGTTTACGTGGTCATACCTTTCTTATTTCTCAGTGCCACCCATATCGCCTCCCTAGTTGAGTTCTCCAGTCTCTCCTGCTGGAGCACTCCCATGACATTTTCCCTGACCAGTAAGGCTGCCCCTCCTCCTTTAATCCCTCTCGTTCTGTTGCGTCTAAAATGACAGAACCCCAGAACATTGAACTGCCACTCATGTTCCTCCTGAAATCAGGTCTCACTACTAGCTACAATGTTATAATTCCACGTGCAAAGCCATGCCCTAAACTTAACTGCCTTTCCTACATTACTCCTTGTATTGAAATATTTGCTGCTCAGAACATTAGTCCCACCATGCTTGACCTTTTGATTCCTGACTTTGGATGCAGGCTTAACAACATCTCTCTCCACAACCACTCCACTATCTGTTCTGGCACTCTGGTTCTCATCCTCCTGCAAATCTTCACCCCCCACCCACCCCGCCGTGCAGCACCAGCAAACCTTCCCTCTACGATTTTAGTTCCTCTTCAGTTCAGGTGCAAACTGCCCTTTCAGTACAGATCCCACCTTCCTGGGAAGAGTGTCCAATGATCCAAAAATCTGAAGCCCTCACTCCTGCACCATCTCCTTAGCCATGTGTTAAACTGAATGATCTTCCTGGAGGTCCTTTCCTTTAACTTAGTGCCCAGCTCCCTAAACTTATTTTGCAGAACTTCGTCATCCCCACCTACCCATGTCATTGGTACTGACGTAGACCATGACTCTCACTGCTCATCCTCCCCCTTAAGAATGCTGTGGACTTGATCCAATATGTTCCTGAGCCTGGCACCCAGGAGGCCACATGCCATCCAGGAATCTTCTTCCCATCCAGAGAACCACCTTTCTGTTCCCCTAATCAATGAATCCCCTGTGAGTACAACTCACTTCTTCTCTCTCCCCCCCCCCCCCACCCCCTTCCTTTCTGACCACAGGGCCAGACTTAGTGCCAGAGTCCTGCTGTGGCTTTCCTTTGCTAGGTCCCCCCTCCCCCCCACCCCCCACAACAGTATCCACAGCGGTGTGCCTGTTGTTGAGGGAAATAGCCACAGTGTTACTCTGCAATGGCTGCTTATTCCCCCTTCCCCCTCCTGACAGTCACACGGTTCCCTGCGTCCTGCACCTTGGGTGTAACTACAACCCTGCATGTCCTGCTTCTCAACCCATCAGACTCCTGAATGATATAGAGTTCATCCAGTTCCAGCTCCATCTCCTTAACAAGGACTATTAGAAGCTCTAGCTGGATGCACCTTGCAGATGTAATCATCAGGGACACCGGAGGTCTCCTTACCTTCCCACATTCCGCAAGAGGAGCATTCAACTATCCTGTCTGGCATCCCCATTGCTCTAAATGTACAATAAGAGTGAAAGAAAGAAAGAATAAATACCGAATACAAAATCTACCTGTGACCTATGCCTCTCCTCACCGAAGCCACAAATCACACTCTTAACACTGGTCCACTCACAGTATGGCTGCTCCACTTAAACCAACTTCTTTTTATTGGACTTGCCAAATGCCTAATTTTGCACAATTCAACATCTCCTCGGGAACTGTGGTATGCAAAATGCATCGACTGCCCCCCACTCACTTCCTTTAAACACTCTCCCTCAACTCAATCCAATGTCTCCTTGGGAGCTATGGCACTACTGCCATTTTTGCTTGTGTCTGCTCTTAAAATCACCTCCTGGTAATCCCTCCAAAAGTCATAATTTTGCTTGAGTGTTTGTGACGTTTATAGGGATGTTCTATTACATACGGCATTATATAATAAATGTGTTGAATCAGGCCAGGGTAGAGAAGCTCATTTCCAAACCTCATGGAAAAATATGTTGTGAGTTTAGAAATTAAAAGGTCTTCTGAAGAAAGAGTACATTAAATGAAACATTTTGGAGAAAACACTGATTTAACTTTGCATATCCCTTTATTCATAACAGCATGGAGTTTTAAGTATTTTGGCTGCAAACTTTAAAAAATTAGATGTTACAGTTATTGTATTCAAATTCATCTTAAATGGAAGGGAATAATTGTATTAATGTCAAGAAGTGAAGTTTTATTGCTGCCATCTAAGGTGGCTCTCACTTTACCCAGGGTAGCCCTTGTACTATCACTTCAGGGTGGGTCCTTGTGCAGCTTGGCACCTATTTCGTCAGATTTAATTAAAAGGCTCTTCAGAATAACCTGAGCAAACTAATGCTCAATAAAGACAAAGATGTTGGTTCTCTCTTAATCCTACTGAACGTATTCTTGAGGGAGCACGGAGGCATGCAGCCCAGGTAATTCTAGATATTCTCAAGTGATGAAGGCGCAAGAGTGAGTTCTGCTTGGAGAATGGTGACTTAATTGATTATGACTGGCACTGAGCCAGGTAAATAACTCAAATACTGGTGGGCAGAAATCAGAATTAGAAGGTTGGGAGTAATTTGAGAATATAAAGTCTGGTCTGTGAAAGAACCACTTGAATCATCACTGTGCACCATCCTGAATTTATATGTGGTTAATTGCATCATGGAACAATGGGGGTAGTCAGCAAAGATGTGTATATACAGAGTAGTGAACTTCAGGGCAGCATTGAATGATAATATAATTTCAAGGTGAATTTGTGGATAGGAACTAATTTAAGGATATATGAAACATGGTTAGAACTTCATAGAGATTAAAAATGAGCTATTAAAAATGTGAAAATCCATTATTACTGGAGGTTTAAATTGTTTATAAGTTATTCATCTTTGGAGTCTCCACCTGTTTTCACTTTCATTTCAATTTGTTAGGCATCTTGATCATTTGGATAAATTTCTGTTAGTTTATCTATTATCTTAAATCATCAGTGTTCTGGAGAGAGACAGGTTTGAACCACGTCTCCAGTTGTGGAAGAACTGGTAAAGAAAGTCACCTGCAATTAGACATGTCACCAGATAATTTGCAAATTACTATATCAAATGATGGTGTGGAATAGTGTAATCAATTTCAAGAGGTCCTGGTGATTATGACCAATAATGGATGTGGTTTACTCCTATCCATCTGCACAATACCTCCATCTCTGTATGCGCTGAGGGCAACAATTAAATGAGATATTGAGGAATTTCTTTATTACAAATGTTCTAATGAAATGAAAACCTCTTTTGCTATTGCCAAGTATAACTTTGCTATTGCTCAGTTGTTTATTCTTCCTCAGGCATTTTTCCCTGTAGATTGCATGGGAATATTAAGAGGAAATATTTTGGTATGTTTGTAAGGTTTGTTTACATTTTGTGATCTTGTGTCTTTATTTCACAGTTGGTCACTTTGTTATGTTTTAATACTATGAATTTGTAAGTACAACTGTTCGATGAACCTAACCTTTTGTGACTGTAAGCATTAATAAGGCAATGGCACAGATTAACACTCATGAAGAAGGGCACATTTTTTATGCAAATAGTGCCACAATCTCAAAAATCCACTTAGCCAGTTGGGTCTTCAGGTCATTGAAAGACTTGCATAATATTTTATAATTAAAATGGCCACTATGTTTCATTGTTTTAGAATTACCATTTGATCCTGAAAAATGTTTTTCATACAATAGAGAAATAGTTTTGTTAAATGATGCATTAACACTTTAAATTGACAATATCCGTGCCTTGGTGAGCTGTTTGCCACTTTGAGTGTCACATTTCTATTTGGTGCTGCATTTGCTTTTCACAGGAGAACTGTAATGCTTGTAGTATTTTCATCCCAGGCTTCTGAAAGAGATAGTTGAAGAGATTGTTGAGGCATTACTAATGGTATTTCAAGAATCACCAGATTCTGGAATGGTTCTGGAGGACGGAAAGATTGTAAATATCACTCCAATCTTAATGGAGGGAGGGAGGACAGAGACAGAAAATTATAGGCCATTTAGCAATTGTCTTCAGTGGCAGATAATAAGGGAAAGTTGCAGAAAGTGTGATGAGTTGAATTATAATATGGAGGCAAAATCAAAAAGGTGATGAATACAGGATTGAAGGTGTTATATTTGAATACATGCAATACATGGAATAAGGTAGATGATCTTGTAGTGCAGTTAGAGATTGGTGGGTATGATGTTGTGGGTATCACCAAGTCGTGGCTGAAAGAAGATCATCGTTGGGTGTTTATCTTCCAAGGATACACAGTGTATTGAAAGGACAGGCAGTTAGCGGGGTGGGGGCTGGCTTTATTGGTAAAAAATGAATTCATATCCTTAGAAAGAGGTGACATAGGATCGGAAGATGTAGAATCCTTGTGAGTAGAGTTAAGAAACTGCAAGGGTAAAAAATACACTGATGGAAGTTATATACAAGCCTCTGAACAGTAGCCAGGATGTGGGATACGAATCACTATGCGAGATAGAAAAGGCATGTAAAAAGGTAAATATTTTGATAGTCATGGAAGATTTCAATATACAGGTAGATTGGGAAAATCATATTGGTGCTGGATTCCAAGAGAGGGAATTTATGGAATGCTTATGAGATGGCTCTTTGGAACAACTTGTGGTTGAGTCCACTTGGGGAAAGGTGTTGTATAATTCCAGATTTGATGAGTGGGTTTAAGGTAAAGGAACTTTTGGCTGCCAATGATGATAATATAATAGAATTCACCCTTCAGTCTGAGAGGGAGAAGTTAAAGTCAGATGTATCTGTGTCACAGTCAAGTAAAGTGAATTATAGACGCATGAGAGAGGAGCTGGCCAAAATTATTTGGAAGGGGACCCTACCAGGGATGATGGCAGAGCAGCAATGGGTGGATTTTCTGAGGGCAGTTCGCAAGGTGCAGGATAGATGCATCCCAAAGGTGAAGAATGGCTGACAAGGGAAGTCAAAAGCAGCATAAGAGAAAAAGAGAGGGCAGAAAATATCACAAAAATTAGTGGTAATTTAGAGGATTGGGAACCTTTTAAAAACCAACAGAAGACGATGAAAAAAGTGATAAGCAGAGAAAAGATTAAATATGAAGGTAAGCTAGCTAATAATATAAAAGAAGATGCGTGAAGTTTCTTTTTCAGATAAATAAAGAATAAAAAAGTGGGGAGAGTTGATTTTGGATCACTGGAAAATGACGCTATAGAGGTAGCAATAGGGGACAAAGAAATGGTGGATGAATTTAAGTGTCTTGCTTCAGTCTTCACTGTAGAAGACACTAGCAGTATCCCTGAAATTTGAGAGTGTTGGGCAGAAGTGAATGTTGTTGCTATTGCTAAGGAGAAGGTGCTTGGGAAGCTGAAAGGTCTGAAGGTAGATGAGTTGCTTGGACCAGATGGACAACTCCCCAGGGTTCTAAAAGGACGCTGAAGAGATTGTGCAAACATAAGCAATGGTCTTTCAAGAATCAATAGATTCTAGGACTGGAAAATTGCAAATGTCACTCCACTTTTTAAGAAGGGAGGGAGGCAGAAAAAAGCAATTATTGGCCACTTAGCCTGATTTCAGTGGTTGGGAAGATGTTGGAATCCATTATTAAGGATTAAGGTGATAAAGTAGGCTAAAGTCAGCATGCATTCCTTTAGGGGAAATCTTGCCTGATACATTAGTTGGAATTATTTGAGGAAATAACAGGCAGCATAGACAAAGGAGAGTCAGTGGATGCTGTACTTGAGACTTCCTAACAAGAGCCTGTGGTATTACAGAAAAAATACCAGCAAGGATAGGAGATTGGCTGACAGGAAGGAGGCAAAGAGTTGGAATAAAGGAAACCTGTTCTGGTGTTCTGCAGGGGTCAATATTGGAAAGTTATATGCCAACAATTTTGATGATGGAAGTTGATGGCTACGCAGCCAAGTTTGCAGAGGATACAAAGATAGGTGGAGGTGCAGGTAGTGCTGAGGAAGCAGGTATTCTTCAGAAGGACTCCAGATTGGGAGAATGGGCAAAGAAGTGACAGATGGAATACTGTATAGAGAAGCGCATGGTCATGCACTTTGGTAGAAGGAATAGAAGCGTAGACTATTTTCTAAATGGGGAGAAGATTCAAAAATCAGAAGTGCAAAGGGACTTGGAAGTCTTCCCTAAAGGTTAACTTGCAGGTTAAGCTGGTTACAAGGAAGGCACATGCAAGTGTGATATGACAATTGTCCCGTATCGGACCGCAAAGCACTCCAGCCTGTGGTGAAAACTGCCTAGTGGATTACCGGCACCCGATTGCCCACCATTGAGAACATCTACCATAAACGCTGCCTGAGCAGGGCAAAAAGCATTATCAAGGATGCATCTCACCCTAACCATGGACTTTTTACTCTCCTCCCATCTGGTAGGCGCTACAGGAGCTGCCGCTCCCACACCAGCAGGCACAGGAAGGGCTTCTTCCCTGAGGCTGTGACACTGCTGAACCCCACATCACAGCACTAAGCAGTATTGCACCCATATTGGACTGTCTCAGTACTTTTATATTTGTGTGCTGTAGCACTTACTTTTTATTCGCAGTTATTTTATAAATAACACTATTCTTTGCATTTCTGGTTAGATGCTAACTGCATTTCATTGGCTTTGTATTTGCACTCAGCACAATGACAATAAAGTTGAATCTAATCTGATCTAATCTAATCTAATTTTGAGAACGCTAGAATTTAAGTACAAAGATGTGATGCTGAGACTTTATTAGGAATTTGGCAGACTGCACATGGAGTATTGTGAGCAGTTTTAGGCCCCTTTTCTCAGAAAAGATGTGCTGGAGTTGGGGAGGGTCCAGAGGAGGTTGATGAGAATGATTCTGGGAATGAAAGTTTTAAAATAGAGGAGCGTTTGATGGCTCTGGGCCTGTACGCAATGGAGCTTTAAAGAATGGGTGGGGGGTGGTCTCATTGAAACCGATCGAATATTGAAAGGGCTAGATAGAGTGGATGTGGAGAGGATATTTCCTATAGTGGCTGAATCGAGGATCAGATGTCCATTTAGAACAAAGATGAGGATGAATTTCTTTAGCCAGAGGACAGTGAATCTTTGGAATTAATTTCCACAAACAGCTATGGGGGCCAAGTCATTGGGTATATTTAAAAGGAGGTTGATAGGTTCTTGTTTAATCAGGGGGTCAAAGAATATGAGGAGAAGGCAAGTTAGTGGGGTTGAGAGGGATAATTAATCAGGCATGCTGGAATGGCAGAACAACCTCCATGGGCTGAATGACCTAATTCTGCTCCTGTGTCTTATAGTCTTCAGGTCTTAATATGTATTTGAATTATAATTTAGCATTTTAATGGAATGAATGGCAAACATTTTATAATCTGGAGCTATGCTCAATTGCTTTTGGGTATTGCAGATGATATTTCCAAATTTTCCTGAAGGAGTATAATGAAGATGAAGATCTGAGCCTTGGTTTTAGCTACCTTGTAGATGTTTGAAAAGCTGAATAGTCTATTTAATTCTGTAATTCTTTGTATTTTAAAGGCACATACCCACATTTAAATGCACAGTGATAAAGTAAACAGATGGGCCATCAAAGTGTAATTCTAAAGCATTTTAGCGTGTTTAAATTTTTTGAAAGGTTCTTCATCAACTGCTCACAATATGCACTGCATGTTTTGCAACTACGCAGAAGACAGCATGAATTAATCAGATAAGTGAAACTTGAAAGCTTTTGTAGTTTTAGTCTGGGTTCAAAAGCCTTTGTGCAAATTCTTGTAATGTGCTATGGATATATTTTTTAAATTATCTATTGCAGCTAGAGCGTAGTTAGTAATATTTTGTCATCTGATTGTAGTCTTTGATAGCTATTCTTTGCTGTTGATCTCAGCAAGAATCTGTCATTTCTGTTATTCCAACGTAGTCATAAGGCTGGAAATTTAATTTTGATTCATGTTTTGGGATTTTTAGGTGACAGTCAAGCCTGTTTGAACATCAGTACAGGTCTTACAAAAAAATACCAAGCTATTGGAAAGGCATAATTTTTGTTAAAACTGCAGTTTCATTCCACGGGGGTGGAGATATTTTCTGACTTGTCAATATTTAGATTACTTAGTTGTAGAGTCATTCTACAAATGAGATTGATTCATTTACACGCTGTATTTCCAGAAACACAGCGTGCCAAGTCCACTTTCCCACCAAATCCAATATTACTTAAGTTTCCAACATTCTCGGCCTCAATGTCAGCAAAACAAAAGAGTTAGTCATTGACTTAAGGAAGCAAGCTACACGCCATCATCTGTATCAGTGATGTTGAAGTGAAAATGGCTGATAGCTTCAAGTTCCTAGTTTTAAATGCACTAACAATTTGTTCCAGCCAGGGCACGTCGGCCAAGAAGACATACCAGCACCTCTACTTCCTCAGAAGGTGAAGGAAGTTCAGCATGTTCCTCTAGCACTCACCAGTGTTTACAAATGCACCATGAGGCATCCTCTGGTAATTGCTCTACCCAAGAGAGCAAGATATTGCAGAGCTGTAAACACACCCAGTCAGCTAAGAAAACTAGCCCCACAGTATAGCACGGTAGCGTACGGTTAGTGCAACAGTGCTACTGTCCCTGCGACTTAGGTTCAAATGCACTGTGTCTGTAAGATGCTGCCCCTGGGACTGGGTGGGTTTCCTCCACATGCTCTGGTTTACTCCCATGTTCCAAAGATGTACAGGTTGGGATTAGTTAGTTGTGGATATGCTATGTTGGTGCCTGAAGCATTGTGATACTTAGGGGCTGCCCCCAGCAGGCAACTCCTCGAACTGTGTGGTCTTTGATGCAAATGATGCATTTCACTGTATATTTCAATGTACGTGTTTCAAATAAAACTAATCTTCTTATCTTCCCTCCTTGGACTCTGTTTACAGCTCCCACTGCCTTAGGAAAGCAGCCAACATAATCAAAGACTCTTCCCATCCCGGTCATTCTCTCTTCTTCCCCTGTTATGTATTTAATATATCAGTAATATTTGGGTAGTATTGTAAATGTATTGTTTGATTAAACAATCTTTGTTTAACTATTTTGTTATGGGTTACATGTAAATAGCATATGTCATTATGCCACCTCGTCGTAAATGCGTGCCTCTCTGGAAGTAAGTTGAAACTATGACGTGGATCTCCAGGCTCCGTGTTTTTCTTTCAATTAGTTTTATATTTTGGAGTAACAAAACATAACACCCTCTCACTTTCATCAAGCAGAAGAGACAAAATCCTAAGAACATGTATCACCTGCTCAGAGATAACTTCTATTCTGCTGTTACCAAACTCTTGAACAGATCCTCATATACAAAAAGTTGAACTGTTGATCACCTAATCTACCTAGTCACGGCTCTTAAGGCTGATTTATACTTCCGCATCAACACGTCGCCGTAAGTTCTGCGTCGCCACAAACCCTACGTAAAGCCGACGCGGAACTCGACGCGAGAGCTTGCGTTGCTGCGACGCGCACCTCTCCCAAAATGTAACTGCGCATCGAGGCAACGCAGAACGCAACAGCTGTGATTGGTCCACTTGGTAGCATCACATTTCCTCCTACGCTGCAATAGGTTCCCATTGGGCGACTGAAGGGCAGGGAAGGAACTCTGGCTGCAATGCTTTCCATAAAGCTTTATAGACCTCCAAAATTATGGAGGACACATTTCGCATGAAAAAAGACGCTCGCGTCTTGTTTACCCCAGGGCTACCATGACCATGAAGCCTTGTGCGAGCAGGTGAGTGCGCCTGCGTGACGTGCGCGAATTGCAGAGCAACGCAGACACACCAACACACAAGTATAAATGCTCACAACGCACGTAAGTCACTTGCGTAGGTTACGGCGTCTAGTTAACGCAGAAGTATAAATCAGCCTTTACACTTTGTGTATCTGAACTGCACTTTCTCTGTAACACTATATTCTGCATTCTGTTCTTGTTTTCTTTGTGTAAATATGCATGGAATGATCTGTCCGGATGACTTACAAAAGCTTTTCATTGAATCTCAGTACACTTACAGTGATAAATAAATTTTGAAGATTTGTAGTTCTCTTGGCAAAGAAAAATCCCCTATTTCTGCCCAGAACAGTCAATCCTTTGACTTGTCCTTCAATTATAGATTTCGCATTCAAAGGAACTAGCTACTCAGCATCTATTTTGCAATCCCCCTCAAACTGCTGTATGCTTCTGAATTTGCTGTACATTCTAGATAATGTCAGTGAAAGATAGGTTAGTCTTATATGATTTGTATACTTTGGACAATTTAACCATCCCATGAATTTACCTGGTGAATCCACGCTGAAGACTAGGGAATTTGAGGGATCTTTGTGCATTTGTTTTTAGCACATAGAAGGAAAACATGCTTGTACAGCAAACAGTTAGTAAAAGGGTTGGACCAATGTGTCTAATTTTGGTTTCTGCTGGTTCCAAGGCAATTATATCTTCCTTGAGATAGTGAAACCAACACTGGACACATTACTATGACCCTTTTAATAATCATTTGCTGTGCAAGCATGTTTCCTTCTATGTGTTAGGAACAATGCACAAAGATACCTCAAAATTTCCTAGTTTTCAGCAATTTAAAAAAAAGTTTATTCTTTTTTTCCTCGAAGTAATCAACCCATTTCCTTACCTTATCTCTTTATAGCTAGTTTGTATTACAGCTTCACAGCTTACCTTTCTACTGAGCTTTGCATCATCTGTCATCTTGAATAAATTGCACACTGCATTTTTATCTGTTATTAGTATTCATTTGAATAACTGAAGGCCCAACAATGATCTCAGGAGTCCGCTGCTATCGATATGGCAACTAAATTACAGTTATAAAATTCCAATATAAAGCCTAAAAGTTATAGTGGACAGATTTGTGATAATTTACCAGAATTTTCTGGACTCTCGGCTGGTCCGGCGGATTGGAAATCAGTGAATATCATACCATTGTTTATTTAAGGATATAGGCAAAAGGCGGGTAACTCTTGGTGAGTTAGCTTAATGTCTGCAGTTGGGGAAAATGTTTGAAGCTATCATTAAGGCAGAAGTAGTGAGACATCTGAAGTTTGTAATGCAATAAATAAGATGAAGAAAGGAAAGGCAGCAGTTCCTGATGAATTAGTAACAGAACAAATTATCGCCCTTGAAGATTATGGAATTGAAAAACTTAACTGATTTAATCAATGACATTTATGAGACTGGAATAATACCAGAAGAGATGAAAAAAATCAGCATTTACCACTCTTCCTAAGAAACCTGGAGCAAAAGAATGTGAATTACATAGGACCATAAGTTTAATGAGTCATATCAAGATACTATTAAGAATTTTGGTGACAAGAGCTAAAAGTAAGATACAAGCTGAAATAGGTAAAGAACAATGTGGTTTTGTGAAAGACAAAGGTACAAGAAACGCGATATTGATGTTAAGGATACTATCAGAACGAGCTATTCAAGTGCAAAAAGGTTTGTTTGTTTTATCGACTACACAAAAGCATTTAATAAAGTGAAGCACAATAAGTTATTTGAAATATTAAATAACAGATGGGGTACGAGGGGGAGGTGGGGCATTAGCGGAAGTTAGAGAAGTCAATGTTCATGCCATCAGGTTGGAAGCTACCCAGACGGAATGTAAGGTGTTGTTCCTCCAACCTGAGTGTAGCTTCATCTTTACAGTAGAGGAGGCCGTGGGTAGACGTATCAGAATGGGAATGGGATGTGGAATTAAAATGTGTGACCACTGGGAGATGGGACACTGGGACAACACCTTATATTCCGTCTGGGTAGCCTCCAACCCGATGGCATGAACATTGACTTCTCAAACTTCGCTAATGCCCCACCTCCCCCTCGTACCCCATCCGTTACTTATTTATATGCACACATTCTTTTTCTCCCTCTCCTTTTTCTCCCTCTCCTTTTTCTCCCTCTGTCCCTCTGACTATACCCCTTGCCCATCCTCTGGGTTTTCCCCCCCTCCCCCTTTTCTTTCTCCCTGGGCCTCCTGTCCCATGATCTTCTCATATCCCTTTTGCCAATCACCTGTCCAGCTCTTGGCTCCATCCCTCCCCCTCCTGTCTTCTCCTATCATTTCGGATCTCCCCCTCCCCCTCCCCCTCCCACTTTCAAATCTCTTACTAGCTCTTCCTTCAGTTAGTCCTGACGAAGGGTCTCGGCCCGAAACGTCGACTGTACCTCTTCCTAGAGATGCTGCCTGACCTGCTGTGTTCACCAGCAACTTTGATGTGTGTGGCTTGAATTTCCAGCATCTGCAGAATTCCTCGTGTTTGCGTGCTTAGCTCCTTGCTCTATCGCTTTTCATTTATGACTGTGAGGCTAAGCACAGCTCCAATACCATATTCAAGTGTGCTGACGACAGTACTGTCACTGGCTGAATTGAAGGTGGTGACGAATCAGCATATAGATGGGAGACTGAACATCTGGCTGAATGGCACCATAACAGCAACCTCTTACTCAATGCCAGCAAGACCAAGGAGCTAATTATTGGATTTGGGAGGAGGAAACCAGAGGTCCATGAGCCAGTCCTCAGGAGGTCAGAGGTGGAGAGGGTCAGCAACTTTAAGTTCCTCAATGTGATCATTTCAGAGGACCTGTCCTGGGCCCAACACATAAGTGCAATTAATAAGAAAGCACAGCAGTGTCTCTACTTTGTTCGAAATACATGAAGATTCAGCATGATATCTAAAATTTAGATCAACTTCCGTAGATGTGTGGTGGAGAATATATTGACTGGCTGCATCATGGCCTGGTGTGGAAACACCAATGCCCTTGAATGGAAAGTCCTATGGTAAGTAGTGCATACAGCCCAGTCCATCATGGGTAAAGCCCCACCACTGAGCATATCTACATGGAGCACTGTCACAGGAAGTCACCATCGAGGACCCCACCGCCCAGGGGATCCCATACCACAAGGTTCAGGAACAGTTATTATCCCTCAACTACCAGGCTTTTGAGCCAGAGGAGTTAACTTCACTTGCCCCATCACTGAACTGTTACCTAACCTATGGACTCACTTTCAGGGATTCTTCATCTCATGTTTTTGATATTTATTGCTTATTTATTATTATTATGTTTTGTCTTTTGTGTTTGCACAGTTTGTTTTATCCGCATTGGTTGTCCGTCCTATTGGGTGCAGTCTTTCATTGACTCTACTGTCTTTCTTAGATTTATTGTTCATGCTCGCAAGAAAATGAATCACAGAATTGTATATGGTGAAATATACATACTTTGATAATAAAGTTACTTTGAGCTTTGTGGGTTGCAGGGATTTGGAAATAATGCATTAGCATGAATAAAGATTTGTTAACCAATAGAAGACAGAGGGTTGGGATAGATGGGTGTTCCTGTAGTTGGAAATCAGTGGTGAGTGAAATGCTGCAGGGGTCAGTGCTGGGCCTGCAACGGTAAACAATATACATTAAAGATTTGGAAGAGTGGGCCAACTGTAGTCTACCTAACTTTGCAGATGACACAAAAATTAAGTGGAAAAGCAAATTGTGTAGAGGATGTGGAGAGTCTTCAAAGAGATACAGTTAGGTTAATTGAGTTGTCAAAGATCTGGCAGATGGAGAACCATGTTGATCAATGTGAGGTTATCTACTTCAGAAGGAAATGTTGGATAAGACTATTCAAAAATTCAGTTTTAAAGTAAATTTATAATCAAAGTACATATACAGTAGGTCACCATAAACAACTCCAAGATTCATTTTCTTGTAGACATCCACAGTAACGCCAAGAAACACAATAGAATTAGTGAAAAACTGCTTCCAACAGTTGAGACAAACAACCAATGTTCAAAAAACAACACATTGTGTAAATACAAAAAGAAATAACAATTTTTTTAAAAATATTGAGAACTTGAGAAGTCCTTGAAAGGTTGTGAGTTGACAGGATAATTATTTAAATTGAAAAAGAGTGCAAAAGCTGTTGTGTAGAGATACTTGAGAGTGCATGTGCATAAATTCAAAAGGTTGCTCTGCAGGTGTGACACTTTATCAAGAGGGCAAATGGAATGTTGGCCTTCACTGCTAGAGGGATTGAACAGGAGCCAGGTGGTGATGCTGCAACTGGACAGGGTACTGGTAAGGCAGCACCTGGAGTACTACCTGCTTTTCTTGTCTCCTTACTAGAGGAAAGACATACTGGCTTTGAGGTGGTGCAGAGGGGGTTCACAAGGTTAGTTCTTAAGATGGGGGGGTTAGCTTGTGAAAAGAGGTTGAGTCGCTTAAGACTTCTCACTGGAGCTTAGAAGACTGAGAGGATCTTGTGAAAACATAACATTATGAAAGGGATAGATCGAGGCAGGACTAGACTCACTGGTAATTTTGAAATACTCTGTTCTCTGGAGAAAAGGAGGTATGAGGCTAATTGATAAGTTTTTCAGCAAGCTGGTGTAAGCCTTGAATAGCGCCTCCTCTGGATCTGTGGATATTTCCTTGCAACATTTGAGCAATTAATATGACCATTAACTGACTGTCCTCTTATTTGTCTATTACCACTTCAGGGCAGGTGGAAACAAGCAGCTTGCTCAATATTGTTCACATTGTATCTATCAATCATTAGAAAAAGCTAAAACTTCAACATTTCTTTATTGTAACCTTTTTTTCTTTAAAATAAATATGATTTCATTGCTTGGCGTAAGGTGATGAGCCTCACGAAAGTTATGACTGATTATTTCACTTTGAATGCTGCACCAAACTAGTGGTCGTATTAAGCTTCTCAAATTGCTGATGACATTCCTTGCTAACTTGAGTGTGGAATGTATCTCCCCTTGGGAGTTAACTCTCATAAAAACATTAGATTCACCTTAGTTTTGGGTGAGTTTTTCTTCCCAGATTGTATATCTTTCTCAAATTCTTCCTCTTCATTTTCAAGCGCAGAGACACAATCAGCGTGTCTTTTGAAGCACAATAGAGAATTACTGTCTTCGCTTGGAATCATATCCCCTAAAGCACAGGCAATTGATTTACTAATTTAACCATACTGCAATAATTAAAACATGTTCTCAATTTCACACTACAAAAGGTCTCATTTACATTCTTTCAAATTAACATATTATTTACATACTGAAAGACTATCTGTGTTTCAATTGGCATTCTAGCTTTTCACAAAGTTAGGGATGATTTTATTTCTCCACATTGAGGTGAGGTATTAATTACCATGTTTTTTAATGTATGGCACAATAAATTACAGAAGGAGGTGAGTCAAACCTTGCCAGCTTGCTGAAAGAGCCATCAGTCAGTCTCATTCCACTCTTCGTTTCTCATTGCCCTGCATTTTTTCCCTTTTGTAAGAATATATCCTGTTTCCTTTCGAAAGTTATTATTGAATCAGTTTTCACCACCCTTTCAGAGAACACATTCCAGGTTTTAACTAACTCCCAGTATGTTTTTTTAAAAAGATTCTCATTCCACTTTGATACTTTTGACCATTTATTTTAGGCCTCTACTTACTCGTCCTGTTGCCAATGGAAACAGTAGACAGCAAGCTATCAAAACCTCACACCATCTCGAAATGTGCATTTCAATATTTTAAAATTTGGGTTTGTCAGCAAAATTTGTAAAAATGAGTATGGCTCATTTTGTTAAGTGTATGCTCCAAACATAACTGCATGTCTTAGCAGCTAATTGAGTAGACAAGTCATCCAGAAAGTAGTTTTTTCAAAACAATTTTTCTGTTTTGCTTCATGGACAGTTTTTGTCCAATAAATGTTTATGTTTGTGTCCTGTTTAATACAAAAATCTTCCTTCTGTTTGCATACTGTGTGGAGGTAACCAGTAGCGCCACAATAGCACAGTGGTTAGAGTTATTGCGGCTAGGGGGCGCCGGAGTTTGGTATTCAATTCCCATGCTGTCTGCAAGGAGTTTGTACATCCTTCCCATCAACACATGGGCCTCCTCCGGGTGCTCCAGTTTCCTCCCATATTAAAAAGACATACTGGTTAGTAGGTTAGCTGGTCAATGTACGTGGTCCTGTGATTAGACTAAGTTAAAATAGGTGGATTGCTGGGCAGCATGGCTCGCTGGGCCAGAAAGGCCTGTTCTGCACTACATCTAGATAAATGAAATTTAAAAGTATATATAAATTAGGCTGTTCACGAATTGAACTTGTGTTTGCTGGTAAATTTTGTTCAGTTCAGTAGTGGGGTATATATGAAGAAAATGGATTTTACAACCTTGAAGGAAAACTTGCCACCGGATCATAAAAACTGACTTTTTTCTACAATCTAAGAAATAGAAATACAGTGGAATCCACTTAATTGGAACACATCAGGACCAGTACACTTTGGCCAAATTAAGTGGCTGTCTCAATTAGCCGAAGTTTCATGGAGATAGTTAAAAAAGGATAAAAAAGACCAACTACTGTTTAACTGAGTAAAAAATTACATATTTAAATGAAATACTACTAAAATTACTGCAGTACTATAAAACTCTATTAGTTTATAGTTATCTATGGAGGAATTAATCCAATATACGCTGCCATATTCTTTTGATTGAGTGTAAATGAACAAAATCAGTGCAGACACCTACTGTAGATAATAGATTGCCTTCGTACAATGCTTTTGATGATTGCATCCTCCAAATCTTCATTTTTATTGTGACATTCAAGATGATTGTCAATGCCTTCAGATTCTGTGTAGTTCCTAACTTGCTGAAGTATTGAAATCACTTCATTTTCACTTCTAGCTGTTTCTGGCATCTCAAAGCCTGAATGCTTGAAATGGCAGTGAACAAAACAGTTCTGAATTGTCTCACTGGCTATTATTCACCAACTATCAGTGGCAAAATCACTGCTTTTTGAACACAATCACACGCAAGTAACGGTATTTATAAACTGTTGGCTTCAATCACTGTGTAGTACCTAACGACCACACGACATATACGTAACTGACGCTAGTTAGAAACTGTTCAGCAACAGTCTCCTGTCCCATTTAAGTGGCATAGTGTTCCAAATAAATGAAAGGAATTCTAGCTATTTTCTCGATTAGTTTTTGTTGTTTATGAGTTGTCTCAAGTAAGCAGCTGTCCTCATTAGTGGATGGCCCAATTAATCGAAATCCACTGTAACTTGTTTTCATAAGTAGACATAACTTTTTATTGAATGAATGAAAGATAACTGTGAAGTATTGAATATCAAAGTTCACTTTACCTGGTAGTTGATCTACATTGATTATCATTCATTACAATTGATACATTTTTAGAAAGCATTTGGAACTAAAGTAAATTGTAGTTTTGTTTTGATTAATAGAAGTCTATTAATATCACTGAAATATTGTCATTTAGTAACTGGGACAGACATAGTTTGGTTTATGTTAATAAAACAATGTGCAGTAAAAAGAGATCTCATTTAAAAAATTTTCATCCTTATAATTTTCATCCATTGGCCCTTATCCCTAAACTCCATCCTCTTGTTGAAAGCAAGTGATCTATTGTGAAAACATTTGAAAAGATGTTGCTGCTAGTGAGTTGTCACATGATTTTGAGGTCACCACAAAACCTGGGGTAAAGGAACGTGTGTGTATAGTTAGAGAAAGATGTGTAATTTAAATTGAATTTCCTTCAGAAGCAGAATCAGGTTTAATATTGCTGACATACTGTATCTCGTGAAACTTGTTAACTTTGCAGCAGCAGTACAATGCAATACATGATAAATATAGAAAAAACAATTACAGTAAATATATATGTATATTAAATAGTTAAATTAAGATAAGTAGTGCAAAAAACAGAAATTTTAAAAAAAGTAGTTCATGGGTTTGATGTTCATTTAGGAATAGCGTGGCAGAGGGGAAGAAGCTGTTCCTGAATCACTGAGTGATAATAAGACCATAATATATGGGAGCAGAATTAGGCCATTTAGCCCATTGACTCTGCTTCACCATTTAATCATGGCTGATCCTTTTTATCCCCCTCCTCAGCTCCACTCCCCGGGCTTCTCCCTGTAACCTTTGATGCAATGTCCAATCAAGAACCTATCAAGATCTGCCTTAAATACACACAATGACCTGGCCCCCACAGCTGCCTGTGGTAATAAATTCCACAAATTCACCACCCTCTGGCTAAAGAAATTTCTCTGCATCTCTATTTTAAATGGACATCCCTCTATCTTGAGGCTGTGCCCTCTCGTTCTAGACTCCCCCGCCATGAGAAACATCCTTTCCACGTCTGCTCAGTCTAGACCTTTCAACATTTGAAAGGTTTCAATGTGATCCCCCGTCATCCTTCTAAATTCCATTGAATACAGACCCAGAGCTATCAAATGTTCCTCGTATGATAAGCCTTTCATTCCCGGAATGATTCTTGTGAACCTCCTCTGGACCCTCTCCAATGTCAGCCCATCTTGTTGTAGATGAGGATCCTAGAACTGTTCACAGTACTCGAGGTGAGGCCTCACCAGTGCCTTATAAAGCCTCAGCATCACATCCCTGCTCTTGTATTCTAGACCTCTTAAAATGAATGCTAACATTGCATTTGCCTTCCTCACCACCAACTCAACCTGCAAGTTAACCTTTAGATTTGATTAGATTAGATTATGAGGACACGCAGTCCTCTTTTATTGTCATTTAGTAATGCATGCATTAAGAAATGATACAATGTTCCTTCAGAATGATATCACAAAAACACAAGACAAATCAAGTCTGAAAAACTGACAAAAACCACGTAATTATAACATATAGTTACAACAGTGTAAAGCAATACCGTAATTTGATAAAGAACAGACCATGGGCACGGTAAAAACAAAAGTCACAAAGTCTCTCGAAAGTCCCATCATCTCATGCAGACGGTAGAAGGAAGAAAAACTCTCCCTGCCATGAACCTCCAGCGCCGCAAACTTGCCGATGCAGCACTCTGGAAGCACCCGACCACAGCCGACTCTTGAGTCCGTCCGAAAAATTTGAGCCTCCGACACCGAGCACCATCTCTGCCGAGAGCTTCAACCCCGGCCCCAGCAATAGGCAAAGTCGAGGATTTGGGGCCTTTCCCTCTGGAGATTATCGATCGCACAGTAGCAGCGGCAACGAAGCGGGCATTTGAGAAGTTTCTCCAGGTGTTCCTCCATGCTTCTCACGTCTGTCTCTATCAAATCAGGATTGTGCACGGTCTCTACTTAACAAATATGATATCATTTCAGAGCGGCCGTGCGCGCTGCGTTGTGCCGCCATCTTCTCCTCCCCTCCCCTCTGCAGAAGGACTTCCAAGTCCCTTTACATCTCAGATTTGTGGATTTTCTCCCCGTTTAGAAAATAGTCTGCACATTTATTTCTACTATCAAAGTGCATGACCATGCATTTTCCAACATTGTATTTCATTTGCCACTTTCTTGCCCATTCTCCTAATCTGTCCAAGACCTTCTCCATCCTACCTGTTTCCTCAACACTACCTGCCCTTCCACCAATCTTCATATCATCTGCAAACTTGGTACCAGAGCCATCTATTTCATCGTCTAAATCATTTATATACAGCATAAAACGAAGTGGTCCCCACACCAACCCCTGTGGAACACCACTAGTCACTGGCAGCCAACCAGAAAAGGATCCTTTTATACCCACTCACTGCCTCCTATCAATCAGCCAGTGCTCTAACCATGCCAGTAACTTTCCTGTAATACCATGAGCTCCTAACTTTGTAAGCTGCCTCATGTGTAGCATCTTCTGAAAGTCAAAGGCTTCTGAAAGTCCAAATATACAACATCCACTGCATCCCCTTTATCTATCCTACTTGTAATCTCCTCAAAGAATTCCAACAGGTTTGTCAGGCAGGAGATTTCCATAAGGAAA
This sequence comes from Mobula hypostoma, assembly GCF_963921235.1. Classification (NCBI taxonomy): domain Eukaryota; kingdom Metazoa; phylum Chordata; class Chondrichthyes; order Myliobatiformes; family Myliobatidae; genus Mobula; species Mobula hypostoma. Next base: position 141,570,204 of record NC_086098.1, read on the forward strand.
CCATGCTGACTTTGTCCTATCTTGTCCTGTGTCACCAAGTACACCATCACCTCATCCTTAACAGTTGATTCTTCTTTCTTTATTAATCTTTTTATTGATTTTTTAAAAAAGCGTAAATACAGTCAAGAGGAGAATTTGTTCAAATATATATATCAGTAATAGTATAGACCAAGATTTAGACAAATGTTGTCAAAATCATAGACATTGTTAAACTAGTATAAAATATATAATAATAAAAAGATGAAAATAACAACTCTCCTCTTACCAGTTTATGAAGGGAAAGGAAAACACATTGGGTTTTGAATTAAAAGAAAGGGGAAAAAAAACCCAGTACACTATAATAAAACAAAAAAAAAGGGACTGGGCAGTCCATTTTGAGGATACGACCAAAAGAAGAAAGAAAGACTTTCTGATCAAATCTAAGACTTCAAGAAAAAAATTGAAAGAGTAATAAATCAAATTAAATGATAATATTGGATAAAAGGTCGCCATATTCGCTCAACTTTAAAGGATGTATCAAATGTCGGACTTCTTATTTTCTCTAAACTTAAACAAGACATAATGGAGGAAAGCCAGTAAAAGACTGTAGGTGACAATTGATTCTAACATCTTCCCAACCACTGAGGTCAGGCTAACTGGTCTATAATTTCCTTTTTGCTCCCTTCCTCCTTTCTTAAAGGGTGGAGTGACATGTGCAATTTTCCAGTCCTTTGGCACCATGCCAGAGTCCAATGATTTTTGAAAGAGGTCAGAGGATGGGGCAGTTAGTATACAGGTAGGTGCAGTGTGTAGAGACTCTATCTGGAAGACTAGGATGAGGAAGGTAATTTAGAATTATTTTGCTCACTGCGGTTTCAATCATACAGGCTTGGAGAAGTCAGAAGCAGCTGGGATGAAAACGGATTGATTTCACTACTTCAGCAAGTTCAGAACTATGAAGAATTTCAAGGCATTGACAATCATCTTTAATGTTACAATGAAATTGCAGATTTGGAGGATGCAATGGGAAAGAAATCCATAATCTGTTCCAGCTGCGATGCATCCAGATAGGATGCTTTCTATAGTACATCACGTAAGATTTGGTAAGGGTTGGCAGGGTGTTAACAAATTTCCTTATCCTACTGAGGAAGCAGAGTTTGGGCCAGGACAGCTATGGCTGATATTCACCTCTAAAAACTTAATGCTCTTAACCTTATTAGTCTTCGCACCATTGATACAGACAGGAGAATGTGCTCTCCTCTCCCCCCCACCACCCCCGCAACCTCCCTCCCTTCCTGGAGTCCATACCCAGCTCTTTTGCTTTGATGGCATTGAAGGAAATGTTGCCATAACACTCTTTCTGAGCTCCATATCACCTTCCTATGCTCCAACTCATCATTACTTGAGATACAGCCCACTACAGTTGTATCATCTTCAAACTTGTAGATTGAATTAGAGCAGAATCTGACCAGCAGTCATGAATATACAAGGAGCAGAGTAAGGTGCAACTTTGTGGAGCACCAGTGTTGAGAATAATTGTGGTTGATTGCAGTGAGAAAGTCGAGGATTCAGTTGCATAGGAAAGTGTTGGCTCCCAGGTCTTAGGTGATGAGTTTACTTGCAATTATATCATTAAAAGTCAATCTGTACTCGATAAAAAATAGTCTAATGTTGATGTCCAGGTGTTCCAAAAATGAAACTGTGACTAGGGAAATAGTGTCTGCCATAGATCTGTTTCAGCAGTAAGGGAATTGTGGTGCATTGAGGTTGTCTGGGAGGCTGGAGTTAATGTGTGTTGTAGAAACATAGAAACATAGAAAATAGGTGCAGGAGTAGGCCATTCGGCCCTCGAGCCTGCACCGCCATTCAGTATGATCATGGCTGATCATCCAACTCAGAACCCTGTACCTGCCTTCTTTCCATACCCCCTGATCCCTTTAGCCACAAGGGCCATATCTAACTCCCTCTTAAATATAGCCAATGAACTGGCCTCAACTGTTTACTGTGGCAGAGAATTCCACAGATTCACCACTCTCTGCGTGAAGAAGTTTTTCCTCATCTCGGTCCTAAAAGGCTTCCCCTTTATCCTTAAACTGTGACCCCTCGTTCTGGACTTCCCCAACATTGGGAACAATCTTCCTGCATCTAGCCTGTCTAATCCCTTTAGAATTTTATACGTTTCAGTAAGATCCCCCCTCAATCTTCTAAATTCCAGCGAGTAGAAGTCTAGTCGATCCAGTCTTTCATCATATGAAAGTCCTGCCATCCCAGGAATCAATCTGGTGAACCTTCTTTGTACTCCCCCTATGGCAAGAATGTCTTTCCTCAGATTAGGGGACCAAAACTACACACAGTACTCCAGGTGTGGTCTCACCAAGGCCTTGTACAACTGCAGTAGAACCTCCCTGCTCCTGTACTCGAATCCTGTTGCTATGAATGCCAGCATACCATTCGCCTTTTTCACCGCCTGCTGTACCTGCATGCCCACTTTCAATGACTGATGTATAATGACACCCAGGTCTCTTTGCAGCTTCCCTTTTCCTAATCGGCCACCATTCAGATAATAATCTGTTTTCTTGTTTTTGCCACCAAAGTGGATAATCTCACATTTATCCACATTAAATTGCATCTGCCATGAATTTGCCCACTCACCCAACCAATGCAAGTCACCCTGCATCCTGTTAGCATCCTCCTCACAGCTAACACTGCCGCCCAGCTTCGTGTCATCTGCAAACTTGGAGATGCTGCATTTAATTTCCTCGTCAAATTCATTAATATATATTGTAAACAACTGGGGTCCCAGCACTGAGCCTTGCGGTACCCCACTCATCACTGCCTGCCATTCTGAAAAGGTCCCGTTTATTCCCACTCTTTGCTTCCTGTCTGCCAACCAATTCTCTATCCACATCAATACCATAACCCCAATACCGTGTGCTTTAAGTTTGCACACTAATCTCCTGTGTGGGACCTTGTCAAAAGCCTTTTGAAAATCCAAATATACCACATCCACTGGTTCTCCCCTATCCACTCTACTAGTTACATCCTCAGAAAATTCTATGGGGTTCGTCAGACATGATTTTTCTTTCACAAGTCCGATGATTTCACCGCTTTCCAAATGTGCTGTTATCACATCTTTGATAACTGACTCTAGCATTTTCCCCACCACTGATGTTAGGCTAACTGGTCTATAATTCCCCGGTTTCTCTCTCCTTTTTTAAAAAGCAGGGTTACATTAGCCACCCTCCAATCCTCAGGAACTAGTGCAGAATCTAAAGAGTGATCAGTGTCTCAAAGCACTTCATGATTTTTTTTTTACTCAGGAAGGTTTTTTTACTCAGAGTGGTTGGTGTGTGGAATGTACTGCCTGTGTCAGTGGTGGAGGCAGATACACTAGTGAAGTTTAAGAGACTACTAGACAGGTATATGGGGGAATTTAAGATGGGGGGTTATATGAGAGGCAGGGTTTGAGGGTCGGCACAACATTGTTCTATGTTCTATGATGGTGGATGTCAGAGCCACAGGGCAATAGTAGCTTAGCTACCATGATGATAGTAATCTTAAAGCAATTATGAACGTCAGTTTGAAGTGTGAAAAGTTTAACTGTCTGCAAATACCCTGCCAGTTGATTTGCATTGGATCTAAGGACACAATCAGGGACACCATCAAATCCAGATTATTTCCATGGTTCGCTCTGCAGAAGACTGTGTCTTCAATGCTGACTATGGGTTCAGATGCGTTGTGAAGCTGTGGGAGTAGAAGGTAAAATCCCAGTCCCCTTCAATTCAGAACATGTAGAATGCATTAAGCTGATTGGAAAGGGATGTGCTGTGTCATTTATGTTATGCAACTTCGATTTGTTGCCTGTTGCAGCATGTAAGCCCTGCCACAACCGATAGCTGGTCTGGGACATGACTTTGGACTGTTACTGTCTCCTTGCATCCTGGTGGCTTTATGGAAGTCGTATCTCAATTTCTTGTGTAGGTCAGGGTCACCTGATTTGAATGCTGCAAAGGGAGTAGATCTCCCAGTTCATCCACGTTTTTTTGGTGTGGGAACACCCAGATTGTTCTCATACACATAGTCATCTCATTGTGGATCTTACCATTTCAGTTTGTTTCTGTGTAGGAGAAGAAGCACAGTTTAGTGGTCTGATTTACCAAAGTGTGGATAGGGGATAGCATCTTTGATGGTTGTATCACAATGGTCAATTAGGTGTTTGGCCCCTAATAGGACAAGAGATATGTTGGTAGAATTTTGGTAACACACTTTGAAGTTGTCTGGGTTAACGTAACCAGCAATGAAGAAGAGGTCCTTGGCATCCTGTTTGAAAGCTGCTTACCACAGAATGATTGCAGACTTCACATCCATCTGAGGTGGGATGTAGACTATCATCAGGATAGCTGAAGTGAACTCCTGTGGTAGTTATTATGGGCAACACTTCACCATTAGGTTTTTGAAATTAAGGGATTGAAGAGAAATGTAACAGATACAAACAACAAGGTGAGCTATCTGAAATTGTTGAAATCACTATTGTGTCCTAAAACTCTGGTTAGTGCAAAATATCCCACAGACTGATTTGTAAAGAATCATTATCTTCTGCAAGTGTCCTCATAAACACCATATAAACTGGGAATTAGAGTCACAGAAAGCAACAGCACTAAACCAGGCACTTTGACCCATACCGATGAGTTAGTGGTGAACTATTTTCATGCCTGGTCCCTACGCACAGACAATAGCCCTCCATACTCCTCCCATCCATGTACCTATCCAAATTTGTCTAAAGTGTTTAATTCAAACACACATCAACCACTAACACTGGCAACTCGTTTCCCACTCTCGCCACCCTCTGAGTGAAGAAATTCCCCCTCGTGTTCCCCTTAAAAATTTCACCTTTCACCCTTAACTGTTCTGGGACCTCTACTTTTTGTGATTTTTATTAACGACCTGGATGTGGGGGTAGAAGGGTGGGTTGGCAAGTTTGCAGATGACACAAAGGTTGGTGGTGTTGTAGATAGTGTAGAGGATTGTCAAAGATCGCAGAGAGACATCGATAGGATGCAGAAGTGGGCTGAGAAGTGGCAGATGGAGTTCAACCCGGAGAGGTGTGATGTGGTACACTTTGGAAGGACAAACTCCAAGGCAGAGTACAAAGTAAATGGCAGGATACTTGGTAGTGTGGAGGAGCAGAGGGATCTCGGGGTACATGTCCACAGATCACTGAAAATTGCCTCACAGGTGGATAGGGTAGTTAAGAAAGCTTATGGGGTGTTAGCTTTCATAAGTCGAGGGATAGAGTTTAAGAGTCGCGATGTAATGATGCAGCTCTATAAAACTCTGGTTAGGCCACACTTGGAGTACTGTGTCCAGTTCTGGTCACCTCACTATAGGAAGGATGTGGAAGCATTGGAAAGGGTACAGAGGAGATTTACCAGGATGCTGCCTGGTTTAGAAAGTATGCATTATGATCAGAGATTAAGGGAGCTAGGGCTTTACTCTTTGGAGAGAAGGAGGATGAGAGGAGACATGATAGAGGTGTACAAGATAATAAGAGGAATAGATAGAGTGGCTAGCCAGCGCCTCTTCCCCAGGGCACCACTGCTCAATACAAGAGGACATGGCTTTAAGGTAAGGGGTGGGAAGTTCAAGGGGGATATTAGAGGAAGGTTTTTTACTCAGAGAGTGGTTGGTGCGTGGAATGCACTGCCTGAGTCAGTGGTGGAGGCAGATACACTAGTGAAGTTTAAGAGACTACTAGACAGGTATATGGAGGAATCTAAGGTGGGGACTTATATGGGAGGCAGGGTTTGAGGGTCGGCACAACATTGTGGGCCGAAGGGCCTGTACTGTGCTGTGCTATTCTATGTTCTATGTTAACCCATGACTTCCAGTTCTAATCTCACCCAACCTCAGTGGAAAAAGCCTCCTCACATCTACCTTAACTATACCCCTCATAATTTTGAAAACATATCAAATCTCTCCTCATTCCCTGATGCTCCAGGGAATAAATCCTAACCTATTCGACCTTTCCCTATACCTCAGGTCCTCAATTCCGGCAACATCCTTGTAAATTTTCTCTGTACTCTTACAATCTTGTTGACGTCTTTCCGGAATCAGAAAGTCAGGATCAGGTTTAATATCACCAGCATATGCCATGAAATTTGTTAACTTTGTGGCATCAGTACAATGCAATACAAAATTTTAAAAAGTAGTGAGGTAGTGTTTATGGGTTTAATGTCCATTTAGCAGGTGACCAGAATTGCCCACAATACTCCAAATTCGACCCAGCTGGTGGTGTAGTGGCATCAGCATCGGACTTCGGGACAAAAGGTTCTGAGTTTGAATCCAGCTGGCTCCCCTGCACGCTTTCCATCCGTGCTGGGCTACGAGCTGGTGATCTCTTTGGAAACTCACCCAGCAGAAGGCGATGGCAAGCCACTGCTGTAACTTGCCTCGTATGCGGTTCCCCACTACGTCAGAGAGGCGTGGAGGGAAATCGTCTGCTAACCAGAGAAACTCCTGATATGACGTACCTTTCCTTTTACTCCAAATTCAGCCCCACCAACGACTTAAAGAATTTCAACATAATATCCCAATTCCTGTCCTCAATACATTGATTTATGTGCCAAAAGCCTTATTTACGACCCTATCTACCTGTGACTCCACCTTCAAGGAATTGTGGGTCTGTATTCAAGATCCCTGTGCTGTGCGACATGACTCAGTGCCCTATTGCTCGCAAGCCCTACCTTGGTTTGTCCTCCCAAAGTGTATACCTCACATTTATCTGTATCAAATTCCATCAGCTATTTTTCAGCCCATTTTTCCCATCGGGTCCAGATCCCGCTGCAAGCTTTGATAGACTTCCTTGTTATCCACTACACTCCTGATCTTGGTATCATCCATAAGTTTACTGATCCAGTTTTCCACATTATCAAAGTTTCAAAGTACAATTATCATCAAAGAATGTATAAATTATACAACCTTGAGATTTGTTTGCTTACAGGTAACCACAAAGCAAGAAACCCGAAAGAGCACTAGTTAAAAAAAAGACCAACAACCAATGTGCGGGGGGGAGGGGGGGGTGGGAGTGGTCAAAAGTCAAAGTCTGTCCCGAGCCTTTGTGGCCCATCAGGCTGGTGCTTATGCCGGTTTCTGTGGCGTGAAGCAACTGAGAGTACGAGACTCTTCCCCGGATAGGATGCCAGTCTATCGCGAGGTTAACCCCCAGCATTAGCCAGTACCCATTTTCAGCTGGGTGGACTGGAGCAGTGTGTGGTTAAGTGCCTCGCTGAAAGACACAACGCGCTGCCTTGGCAGAGACTCGAACCCACGACCTTCAGAATGTGAGCCCAACGCCCTAATCACTTGGCCACGCGCCACACAGAAGGGGGGGGGTGGGTGGCGAACACAAACTATGCAAACAATAGAAATGAACAACGGCATTCCAAACCAAAATGAATCCTTAGATCCGAACCCTGGATTTGGCCCAAGCCTTAGTATCAGTCGTCATATTAGCGGGCAGAGAGCACAGCAGACAGAGCAGTCTTCGTAGCCTCAGCGCCATGGAGAGAGGAGTGACCACTGCGGAGAGCAAGCGAAATTAGATCTCACCTCTGATCCCATTGTCCTGTCTTTCCAGTATATCGTTTAAATTGTGCAAACAGCATATCATATCTCGCACTAGGACCTGTGGCACCACTGCAGCGAAAGGCTATGGACCACCTAGAACATGGTGCCCAGTGACTTGCTCCAGACCCAGATTTCACTGCCCAGCCCAAAGCTGCTCTCTATTTCTCCAAATTGGTTTGACAGCCAGAGCAATCTAACCTCGCACCTGGGCCAGTTATCTGGCATCGGAACTCCTCTGCTTCAACTTCTCTCCAAATTGCTCTCTCCATCTGTGTCGATTCTGCAACGTACCAGCATGGTTTATCCCTCGAATTTGCTCAATAATTTACTACAATTTACTTCAGAAAAGGTGCTGTTAGTCAAACTTCTTGTCGTTTGAACTACCAGCAAGCTGTCACACACATTTGCTAGTGCCATCTTAAAACAGGTTGCTGACATAGATGATAAACGACAACAGACCCAGCACCAATTTCTGTGGCACTCCACTACCCTCAGACCTGCAGTCAGACAGTAGTTGGAACTTGGTGTGTATAATTTATTTTTCTGCATTTTCCTTGATAAGTGTCACTGCATTTCAAAATAAGAGATTTGGGAACAAAAAGTGTGTAAAATATGGGTGTGTATATCTTTTTAAATCATTTACTAATACCTTCTTGTGGTAGAACATAATTAGGATTTTGTGAGGTTGGCATTTACAGAGTGTGTTAAAAGTGTCAGAATGACCTTCCAGCCTTTACCTTCCTCTGCCCCTCCTTGGGACAATCTTACTCATTTATTGTGGAAAGTATGCAAATATTTATGAAAGCTAAATCGTATATATAATTCCATCTCTTGTACCACTCTGGTGGATCACCAGAATGCACTAAATGCCAAAATGCTAAATGTGAAAAGCCAAATAGTTTTTCTCTCTTCAGGAATTAGTACACGAAAGCAACCGCAGATTTGCCATTTGATGACTTTTTTTCTCCTCGTTGAGCTGAAGATCTGCTTCAATTTATTTTACGCACCTCGAAATGCAGGGGTCAAGCAATTGCTTGTAGAGTTACTGCATTTGAAAAGGTGCGATCTTGCATCATATTATTACCCAAGTTAGAAAATGAAACCAGTATGTTGAAATATTCAATTCCATTTGCAGTACTGTATTGTCATTTGGGAAGCCTGTGCTGAATTTGGATTCATTTTTAATATTATTTTCTTTTATTAGTGTGTAATAAAATCTAATACATATGAATTTACATTCTCTTCTTGCATTAACAAACAGAGCAAGCACATCTGGTTGTACGTTTTGCAATTGGCTTCTGGTATGTATGGACTGAAAGATTCTTGGCATGGGAAACTTTAGAGAAGGTGCAGAGGAGATTTAGAACATAGAAAAGTACAGTACAGGAACAGGCTATTCGGCCCACAATGTTGTGCCTTACCAACTAAAAAGCAAATCAAAAACATCCAATCACTAATCCCTCCTACCTACCCCATGTCCATATGCATCTATCTTACTTATATCCATGTACCTATCCAAATGTCACTTAAAAGTCTTTAATCTATTTGCTTATACCACCATACCAGGCAGTGCATTCCAGGCATCCACGACCCTCAGAGTGAAAAAAACTTACTCCTCTTTGAACTTACCCCCTCTTAGCTTTAATACATGCTCTCTGGTATCGGACAGTTCAACCCTAAGAAACAGATACACTGTGTCCACTCTATCTGTACCTCTCCCAAGTTTATCCAACCTCTCGTGATGGTATATGCCCTCTAAACCAGGCAGCATCCTGGTAAACCTCTTCTGCATCCTCTCCAAAGCCTTAACTTCCTTCCTACAGTGGGGCGAAAAGAACTGTACACCATACCCCAGATGTGGCCAAACAAGAGTTTTATAAAGTTGCAACATAACCTCCTGACTTCTGAACTTAACATCTCAACTAATAAAAGCAAGCATTCTATAAGCCTTCTTAATCATCCTATCAACCTGTGTAGCCACTTTCAAGGAGCTATGAACGTAGATCCCAGGATCTCTCTGCTCAGCAGCATTATTAAGGATCTTGTTCTTAACAGTGTATTGTCTCCTTGCATTTGCCCTATTAAAGTGCAATACCTCACATTGATCTGGATTAAACTCCATCTGTCATTTCTCAGGCCATATCTGTAACTGGGCTGTACCGTGCTGTATTCTTTGCCAGTCTTCTACACTGTCCATAGCTCCACCAATCTTGATATCATCCTCAAATTTACTAACCCACCCATCTACATTTTCATCCAGGTCATCTATATGCATCATAAACAGCAGAGATCCCAGCACAGATGCCTGTGGAACTCCACTAATTATAGATCTCCAGCTGGGATAGGTCCCTTCGACCACTACCTTTTGTCTTCCATGCATAAGCCAGTTCTGAATTCTTGATGAGCCTCCCACAAGGGACTTTCAACCCCCTTACTAAAATCCACTGCCCTATCCTTATCAATCTTTCTCTTCACCTTGTCAAAAAACTCATGCCCTGCCATGCAGAAAGCCATACTGGCTCTCCCTAATTAGGCCATGGGTTTCTTTCTTTCTTTCTTTTTTCTATTTTTTAATTTTTTTTTCTTTTTAGAAGAATACAGAGTTCAAGAGATAATAATACCAGATACAGTATATTGAATCACATTAAAGAACTCCTTACTCTATATTCATATGGATTAGATTAATTTGTATATTAGAATACAAACAATTTTATTTAAAAAAAATCTACACCCACTACCAAAGTCGAAGCTGTTTGGGAAAAAAAAAAGAAAAAAGAAACTTATCAGATAATAAAATATACTATTAACCAAATTCTGTACTTTAACAAGAAGTCAAAGACTATGAAAATAATTTAAAATCTCATTCCAAGTTTCTTCAGAAATTGAGGTCTGTAAATCTTGTTCCCAAAGATTTTTAATCTTGTCTAAAGAATCATTTCTCATTCCTAACAACATATCATAAGTATTGGATATTGAACCATTATAGAATGGTTTCATATTAAGAATTTCATCTTATATGTTCTTATCAGGTCTATTGGGAAATGTATATAATTGAGATCACAGACAATCTCTAATTTGTAAGTACCGAAAAAAATGGATTTTTGGTAAACTATATTTAGTTGACAATTGTTCAAGCGAAGAAAGACTTCCTCCCACAAACAGATCCCAGAAGCATGTAATGCCCAATCTTTCCCATTGCTTAAAGACTACATCAGTCATAGAAGGCTTAAAAAAAATTTTTGAAAATGGGACTAGAAAGGGAGAATCTCAATAAAACAAAGTGTTTTCTAAATTGTATCCAAATCCTTAAAGTATGTTTGACTACCACATTTTCCGTTATCTTACTTAAGGATAAAGGAAGTGAAGATCCCAATAGGGAGATAATAGAAAATTTATTAACCAAGTTAGCTTCTAAAGAAACCCACCTGGGACAGTCCTCGTGGTTAATATAGTATAACCAAAATGTAAAATTCCTTGTATTAGCTGCCCAGTAATAAAACCTAAAATTTGGTAAAGCTAAACCTCCATTCTTTTTAACTTTCTGGAGATGGACTTTATTCAGTCGAGGACGTTTATTTTCCCATATGTAGGAGGATAAAATAGAGTCCAGAGAGTCTAAAAAGGATTTAGGAATAAAAACGGATAATGCCTGAAAGAGGTATATAAATTTAGGTAAAACATTCATTTTAATAGAATTAATTCGGCCAATCAATGATAATGAAAAGGGTGACCAATTTGATAATGTTTTTATATACTGTAATTTAATAAAGCAAGAAAGTTTTCTTTAAATAAGTATTTATAATTCTTAGTAATTGTTACACCCAAATAAGTGAATTGGTTTCTTACAATTTTAAAAGGATGGTTACTATCAGATAATGGCAAATTATTCAAAGGAAAAAGTTCACTCTTGTGTAGGTTCAGTTTATATCCAGAAAATTGACTAAACCAAGATAGTAAAGAAAGCACAGAAGGTAATGAAGTTTCGACATTAGAAATGTAAAGCAATAAATCATCCGCATAAAATGAAACTTTGTGGATAGTACCCTTCTGTAAAATACCAGTGATATCGTTAGATTCTCGAAAAGCAATAGCCAAAGGTTCTAAAGCCAGGTCAAAGAGCAAAGAACTCAAAGGGCGACCTTGTCTGGTTCCACATTGAAGTTTAAATGGTTTAGAATTCTGAAAATTAGTAAGAACCTGAGCAAAAGGGGATAAATACAGTAGTTTAATCTATTGAATAAAGTTGGACCCAAAATTAAATTAAAAAAAAATTTTATATAAATAATGCCATTCAACCCGATCAAAAGCCTTCTCAGCATCTAAGGATATCACACACTCCGATATCTCCTTAGAAGGAAAATAAATAACATTTAATGATCGATGAATATTAAAATGAGAATATCGATTTTCAATAAAACCAGTCTGATCCGCAGAAATGATAGATGGTAAGATATTTTCCATCCTATGGGCCAGAACTTTAGATAAAATTTTAGCATCAACATTAAGTAAAGAAGTTGGTCTATATGAAGAATATTCAGTTGGATTCTTACTCTTTTTAAGGATAAGCGAATTAGAAGCTTCGTAAAAAGATTGCAGTAACCTACCTGACTTAAAAGAATCTGAAAAACCTGAATATAAATGGGGTATGAACAAAGAAGAAAAAGCCTTATAAAATTCTCCAGAAAATCCATCAGGACCTGGAGCTTTCCCTGAATGCAATGAACGTACAGCCTCAGCTATTCCTTCGTGAGAAATACATTGATCCAACTATTTTCGGTCATCAACAGAAAGCGTAGGGATATCTATTTGGTCTAAAAAATTATCCATTACAGTATTATCTTTAAGAAGATCAGAGCTATAAAGTTTAGAATAATATTCTCTAAAAGTATCATTTATTTCTAAATGATCAGTTGTCCTAGTACCGTTAGCTTTATAAATTTATTTAATCTGTCGTTTAGCACTAGAAGTTTTAATTTGGTTAGCCAATAATTTACCTGTTTTATCTCTGTGGATATAAAATTGACTTTTATCCTTTAGGAGTTGAGTTTCAACAGGGTATGTTAATAAAAAAATCATATTTAGCTTTAATTTCAGCCCGTCTTTTATATACAACAGGATCTGAGGTCAAAGCATATTCTTCATCTAGTTGTTTCAGCTGATTGGCTAAATTAATTCTCTCTTTATTAGCTTTTTTCTTAACACTTGCAGTATAAGAAATGATTTGTCTTCTAATATATGCTTTAAAGGCATCCCATATGACAAAGCTAGAAGTCTCATCCACTATAGTCTCTTCAAAAAAAAGTGATTTGTCTCTCCAAGAATTTTAAGAAATCCTTGTCAGATAACAGAGTTAAATTAAAATGCCAGCATCTATTTGTCTGAAGAAAACCAGGAAAATTTGTGGATAAAAGCACAGGAGCATGGTCAGAGATTGCAATCTCTTTATTTTCACAAGATTGAACTAATGGAATCATTTGGTTATCAGTAAAAAAAAAAGTCAATTCTGGATTACGTATGATGAACATGAGAGAAAAATGAGTATTCTCTATCTGTTGGATATAAGAAACGACATATATCAACAGTACCACATTTCGTTAAAAATGAATGGATAAATGAAGCTGATTTATTAAGTCTCGCCGGTTTTGAAGAGGACTGATCTAAAACTAGGTCTAACCAGCAATTAAAGTCTCCTGCCATCACCAATGAATACACACTCAGATCAGGCAAAAACAAAAAAAATCGCTCAGAGAATCCTGGATCATCTATATTTGGGGCTTAAACATTGGCAAAAACCAACAATTTATTCTCTAATTTGCCTGATACTATAACAAATCATCCATTAGTATCAGAAACAACTTTGTGTTGAACAAAAGGAGCTGTATTTTCTATAAAAATTGAGACATCTCTAGCTTTGGGCTGAAAACTTGAGTGAGAGTGCAATCCTCTCCATCGGCTAAAAAGGCGTGAATTATCAGAATTACATACGTGTGTTTCTTGTAAGAAAATAATTGGGACCTTAAATTTTTTAATATGGGCAAAAATCTTATTTTGTTTCAAAGGATGATTTAATCCTTTCACGTTAAGACTAAGTAATTTAATATTATAATCCATTTTATTGTTATTTTAAAAAAGAAATTAAAAGGGTAATCCTTAAGAAGATTAATAAAACAAAACAATGACCTATGAGATAAGAAAACCAAACAACAGGATTGGCTAAAAGTGCCAAACAGCTTCCAGGAAAAAAAACCCAAACACACTCCCCCTTCCCAAAGAGAGAAAGTCAACCAAAGAAAGTTGACGCCTATGACTAATGACAACAACCCCCCAAAAATCCTGCTGGCTTATGTCCAGATAAATTAGAAGGTTAGAATATTCCAACCTAGTCAAAACAACAGATAATAAAGAGACAGTTAATTCTGGTATCAAGAAATAAACTCTAGAAAAGTAAGTATAATATAAAATAATATGGACACACAGAATATTGGCTCATTAAAATCTTAATCTCAGAGTAAAACCTTAAGAGGTTCTGAAAGAAAATTGACTACAAGATCCACCAGAGGTAAAATACACATTCATGTAAGTTTTTGTTAAACAGCTCTAACATGATGCTTTTAAACTTAACAGACAAAGTAATAGCACATTAAAGTCTTATTCTCAAAATAAATCCTTAAAAAGTTCAAAAGGAAAGAGTTAAGTACGAAGTTTAGCAAAGGTAAAATAAACAGTTAGTCATGTAGCAAATAATAAGCAGTCACTTTACTGACTCTAAATATTCCTGAGCCTGGAGACGGGAACGGAACCATTTGTGCGATCCATCCTGCAGTGTAATTCTGAGCTTCGCCGGGGACCGTAGAGAAAATCTTTTTGTAGAGCTCTGACATGACGTTTTTGAACTTAGCACGTTCCCTCATAATATCTGCTGAGAAATCTTCAACGATTCTAATCTTTTTTCCATTAAAGTCAATCATACCTTTCCAACGAGATTCACGAATTATACGGTCCTTTGTTTGAAACTCATGAAAAGTGATTAGAGCTGAAGGAGGTTTGCTTGTAAATATTCTGTTCCCAAGTATTCTATGCGCTCGGTCGAGCATTGGTGTCGATTTTAAAATATCAGGAAATAGCTGAACCAGAAGGTTTGCAAAAAATTCCGTAGGACGATCGCCTTCAGTTAACTCTTCAAGACCAAGAATTCGTACATTATTCCTTCTACTTCTGTTTTCTAAATCAATAATCTTCTGTCTTAGTCCATCGTTAACCTTGGATTATTTTTCATAACGCTTTTGCAGGTCATCCATTTTCTCATCCAGAATCAAAAAGATTTCTTCATTCTCTTTTATTAATTTATCATGCTCAGTTAGGGTTCCTTGAATAGAATCCAGTTTTGTGCTTAATTGCTTAATTTCAGAGCCAAGTCGTTGAAACTCTTCGGAGGATTCCTTTCTGAATCACTGAAATTCCTCAGAGGATTCTTTTCTGAATCGCTGCAATTCCTCGGATGCTTCCTTTCTGTGCTTTTGCATCAATTCAATAATAGAATCCAAAGATGCAGGAGAATCTTCTTCTTTTTTACCTTTAGCAGTTCTCATAGTCATAGTGTCAGATCAGGTTGGAAAGTAGGAAAAGTAAAGTAAACTAGGAGCAGCTGTAAAATGCTGTTATTCCATCCACCGCCAACAGGAAGCTGTGACCATGGGTTTCTAAATGCTCATATATCCTATCCCTAAGAACTTTCTCCAGCAATTTCCCTACAACTGACGTGAGACTCGAGGGTATATGTTCCCTGGATTTTCCCTTGTTCCCTTCCTAAATAGAGGTAGAACATTAGTCACTTGCCAGTCCTCTGGGACCTCGCCTGTGCCTTGAGAGGACACAGAAGTACTGGTCAAGGCCCCAGCAATCTCATCTCTTTCCCCCTTCAATAACCTGGGGTAAATCCCATCAGGCCCTGGGGACTTATCCACTTTGATACTCGTTAAGAGGCCTAACACTTCCTCCTCCTTGACCTCTAAGCAATCTAATGTATTTATACGCTCAGCACTGATCTCCTGATCCTCCACATCCTTTTCATGGTAAATACTGAAGCAAAGTTTTCATTCAGTACCTCACTCACATTCTCTGCATCGAGGCAAATGTTCCCCCCTTTATCCTTGAGTGGTCTCACCCTCTCCCTAGTTATCCTTTTACTCCTGATGTATGTATAGAATGTGTTGGAATTTACCTTAATCCTCCCTTTTCATGGCTCCTCCTGGCTTTCCTAATTCCCTGCTTTACTTTGTACTCCTCATGTGCTTCATTTGAAGCTTTACATACTTCTCCTTTTTCTTCTTGACTAAATTCATCACCTCTCCAGACATCCAATGTTCTCTTATTTTTCCATCCCTGTTCTTCATACCTTTCATATGCTCTGTGCAATTGATTTTTAAACATCATTCATATGTCTGATGTGGACTTGCCAGAGAAAAGGTGTTCCCAGTTAGCACTTCTTAGTTCCTGCCTAATAGCCTGGTAATTTGCGCTATTCCAATTTAAAACTCTCCCACAAGGACCATCCCTGTCCTTCTCTATAGCTATCCTGAAAGATAAGGAGATGTGGTCACTGTTCTCTAACTGCTCACTCACTGAAAGGTCATTCATCTGGCCAGGCTCATTACCCAACAGCAGGCCCAGTATGGCCCTTCCTATTGTTGTACCAGCCACATATTGATTCAAGAAGCCTTCCAGGATACACTTAACAAATTCAGATCCATCTAAACCCCTTGCACTAAGAAGATCCCAGTTTGTATTAGGGAAGTTGAAATCCCCCGTGACAGCAACCCTATTATTTTTACACATTTCCTTAATTGGATTACATATCTGTTCTTCAATGTGCCGGTGGCTATTAGGATGTCTGTAGTACAATATCATCAGGGTGATTGCGCTATTCCTGTTCCTGAGTTTCGGCCAAATGGACTTAGTGTCTGACCCTTCCATTGTGTCTTCTCTGAACGCAGCTGTGATATTGTCCCTGATCAGTAGTGCAATTCCACCCCCTCTTTTACCCTCTCTCTCCTCGAAGGTTTAGAAAAGATCAAGATGTTGTCTGCATGGATCTTAAGAGGATACGTTGAGTAAGCTAGGGATTTTCTCTCTGGAGCAAAGCAGGACGAGAGGGAGCTTGATAGAAATGTTAAGATAAGAGGCATAGATCGAGTGGATAGCCAGAAGCCTTGTCTTAGAGTGGAAATAGCTAATAAGAGGTAGCATATTTTAAAATGATTGGAGGAATATCAGAAGTAAGTTTTTTTTACACTTAGACAGTGATGGGTGCTTAGAATGTCCTGTCTAGGTTGTGGTAGAAGTAGATACATTAGGGGCATTTAAGAAGCTCTTCGATAGGCACATGAATGATAAAAAAAAAATGGAGAGCTATGTTGATGTGAAGGGTTAGATTGATCTTAGAGCAAGTTAAGAGGCCACATCCTGGGCCGAAGGCCCTGTTCTGTGCTGTATTCATAACCCTGTGTAATCAGAGGTGTACAGACATGATGGGATATAGTTGGGCATCGACACTCCACCTTCTCCATCCCTGTGTCCTCTTACAATCATAAATAATATTAAAGATATACATACATGTTAACATGCCTGTTGAAAGTGCCATCCAAACGAGATCACAGTGAAATTTCCCAAACTTCGCTGGCTATATTTTGGGTTGGCTTATTATCTAGATTCCAGCCATTTCTCACTGACTACTCTCAAATCTGATTTTCCACGTTACTTTGGGAGAGCATCATTTTTCTTTCATTATTTAACCTCTTCCATCAATAACTTAATAAAATGGAAGTGTATACTTTAACCAGTAGGAGGTAGTGTCTCACCCCACAGACTGAATCCTCAGCTTCCAGTCTGTAAAAAGAAAACTAAAACAACAGTGACATTAAGTGTTAGGTGGGAACTGCAATAAAGGCTTTATTTTATTGAGAGATACAGTTCAGATTAGGCCCTTCCAGCCCAATGAGCCACACCGCCCAGCGAACCACCTATTTAACACAAGCGTAACCACAGGACCATTTACAATGACCAATTCACCTGCTAACCAGCACATCTTTGGACTGTGTGAGGAAGCTGGAACACCCAGAGGAAACCAACTGGTCACAGGGAGAACGTACAAACTCCTCACAGGTGGCATTGGAATTGATCTCTGAACTCCGGAACACTCTGAGCTGTAATTGTTGCATGCTAACCGTGATGCCAACGTGGCACCCAGACTGACAGATGTTCTTCTTTCTGGTCAGAATGTTTTACCACTAGAACAGTTTAGGGAAGTGGTGGATGAGTGCAGTCTGAATCTTTAATAAACCTGCATTAAAGTTCAAAGTACATTTATTATCAAAGTATGTATACATTATACAATCTTAAGATTCATCAGCTAACAGGCAGCCATAAAACAAAGAACCCAAAAGAACCCATTTTACAAAAAAGACCATCTGACACCCAATGTGCAGAGAGAAAAAACACATCAAGCACACTGTAACGGCAAGCAAAGAGCGGTCTGAACTTAAGTCCACAAAGAGAATCCCTTGGTTCAGCACACAACAGAGTCGTGTAGCAGCAAGCTGTACTGGCCTATCCCTCGCCTCAGGCCCCGACTCCCTGACCTTTTCAATCTGGTCCGGCACCTAAATCAATGTCCCAGCATCGGGGTCCATTGCCTCAATTCGGCCTGTAGCCGATCTTTTCGATTCAGCCCTGTCCATCCAAGCATCAGCTTTAGTCAAATCGGTACACTATGGTGCCTGGGCCTTGTAGCTTCAGTTCAGCCTTCGGCACCATGCTTAAATCAATTGAAGCTTGGGGTCTTCTTCGCTGTCAACGACAAGCTCTCTCGCTTTACCTCAGTTCTGCCACATCAAATTACCTCCAAGTCCAATGGAAAGTTACAGACTATGACTTGTGATGATATGCATTACAGATTGTTTACAGAAATGTACAATTCTTTTTTAGGAAAAGTGATATATTCATTATACTCATCTCTTTCAACCAGTCAATGACGTAACTTGGCTTCCAAATCTAGCACTTATACCAGCTATTTGGCGGGAAGTGAATCAAATTGGTTCCAGAGAAGATGTTTCAGGTGCAGAAAATCTGAAATGAAACCATTAAATTACTGGAATCAATCAGTTGGTCAGGTGGCATCTGTTGCAGAGAGACATTAATGTGTCAAATTTTATGGCCTTTTGCATTTGTATTTCTATTTTTAGTTTTAGAGAAAGAACAGCTGCATGTTTTGAAATATTATTCAAGATTTGTAGTGAAACTTAAAGGTTTGTCTTGTAATTCAGAATCAAAGCCAACTGTCCTACAACTTTCCCATGCCAGTCCCTGTTCGGTTTACTGGATGCTTACTATGAAATTTGCTATGCATATTTTTTAATATATTCCTAGTTTTCAATAATCTTAAACAACAGGAATTCTGCAGATGCTGGAAATTCAAGCAACATACATCAAAGTTGCTGGTGAACGCAGCAGGCCAAGCAGCATCTATAGGAAGAGGCGCAGTCGACGTTTCAGGCCGAGACCCTTCGTCAGGACTAACTGAAGGAAGCAATAATCTTTATCACTTTAAGATTCATTCTCATAAGGTGGAATGACATCATGGTAGCACTAGTTAAAGAAACTGCAACTTACTGTCAGCTAATTCAACATAACGACTCCAGATCTGCTGGAAAATTCAGAGCATTTATGCGGAGACATTTGCATGAACTAGATCCCATTGTGCTACCCTAAATATCTGGGTAATGGAAAAGAATCCTTCACATCTTTTCTCAATTTTATTTGTTAACTTCACTTTGTCCAGTAATTTTCAGGACAAGATGAGATTAGTTCAGCTATTTGGATGTTAGGTTTGGAGAAATGTACAGCTGTTGCTTCATTGTATGTTTGTATTCTTAGATATAAAGAGAGAGAGAGAGATTAACTTTATTTGCCACATGTACATCAAAACATACAGTGAAATGCACCGTTTTACATCGACCACCAACACAATCTGAGGATTGTGCTGGAGCAGCCTGCAGGTGTAGCCATGTTTCTTGTGCCCATCTAGCATGTCCCCAATTCACTAAGCATAGCCATACATCTTTGGAATGTGGAGAAAACCAGATCACCTGGAGGAAACATACACGGTCATGGAGAGAATGTACGAATTCCTTGCAGACAGTGGCAGGAATCAAACTGTGATCACTGGCATTGTAAAAGGTTTATGCTACCTAATTCCCATTCCCGTCCGTCCATGGCCTCCTCCACTGTCGTGATGAGGCCACAGTTAGGCTGGAGGAACAACACCTTATATTCCGTCTGGGTAGCCTTTAACCTGATGGCATGGACATCGATTTCTCAAACTCCCTTAGGTGCTTCCCCACCCCCTCCTTTTTTCTTTCTTCCATGGCCTTCTATCTCTTTCACCAATCAACTTCCCAGCTCTTTACTTCATCCCTGCCCCTCCAGTTTTCACCTATCACCTGGTGTTTCTCTCTTCCCTCCCCCACCTTTTAAATCTTCTCCTCAGTTTTTTTCTCCAGTTCTGCCGAAGGGTTTTGGCCCGAAACATCAGCTGTACTCTTTTCCTAGATGCTGCCTGGCCTGCTGAGTTCCTCTGGCATTTTGTATGTGATGCTACCTAATACACTACAGTGACACCCCATGTTTGAGTAAAATATTACCCATATTTTAGATTTTTTTGTATGAATCTGTTTTTCATTGAAAGGTTTATTTCAATGAAATTTATGAAATTAGTTAAGTGAGTCTAGAGCCAATGTCAGAGTAAGTAGTGGAACATTCTTGTCTAAGGTGAGGAAATATTAGAAAATTATATTAATGCAAATACCTGAAATCTTAAATAAAAATCCAATAACTGTTTCAGCAGCGGTGATAAATCTTAGGAATTCTCTATCCTGGAGCCCATAGAAGCTTGGTCATGGAGTTCATTCAAAATAGGGATCAGTAAATTCCTGTATGTTGAGGCATTAAAGCCATGGGCAACTGGTAGAGGAAAATAACACTGAGGTAAAAGATCAACAGAGATCTTGATTAACAGTCTGTAAGAGGAACCGTATGAATAAAATCAGAGTAGAGTTGAATCCGGTGTAGAGATTGAATGGTCTGGACGACCTTGTGAAAATAGTCAGGAGGGGATAGAAGGAATCAAGTATATGGTTAATAATACTCCAACTATCTGAAGAGTTAACTTCTAGAAATTGGGGATTATCTTGGACAGGATGTTTCAGGTTAAGATGGTGGTGGTGAACCTCTGTGACTTTTGGCTGATGGCTTACGAAACAAGGACAGCAACCAAATACTTTGTTAACTTCACGTTTTCTGACAAATGATCATTGCAAGTAACTTCCCTTTGGACTTGGAAGCAATTCGACGTGGCAGATCCGAGGCAGCGGGCCTGTCGCCGAGAACGTGGAAGAACATGTAAAACCGGGCACAGACCGAACTGAAGCTGCAGGGTTCGGGTGCCAGACGCATCTGAACATGATGTGTGGATGGAGATTTATAAGCTAAATCAGAGTGACGAAGTCTGGCGTATCCAAGTGGCAGAACCTGTGGTTCGGACGGAAGGTTAAGCACTGGGCCAGATTGAAAAGGTCAGGGTGTTGAGGTCCCAAGTGAGATACCTCGCTTCGGTCGCTGCTTGAAGTGGCAGAACCCGATGTTTGGATGGAGCCAGACCACATTGAAATGGTCAGGATGTTGGAAGGGGCAGGGTGTCGGGGCCCGAAGTGAGGTAAGGCCTGATTAAGATCGCTGCTCCACAGTGTTTACTGACTGAACTATGAGCCCCTCTTGCGGACTTCAGTTCAGGAACACTAATTGCTTGCAGTTATTGTTTGCAGGATTTTTTTTCATTGAGCATTGGGTGTTTGGTCTTTTTAATAGGTTATTTTATTTTATTTTCTTATGGACATGATGTGTTTTTTAATTTTCTACACGTTGAGTGTTAAATAGTCTTTTTTCAACTATATGGGGTTTGTTTTTGGGTTTCTTTGTTTTGTGGATACCTGTTAAAAGACAAATCTCAAGGTTGTATAATGTATACATAGTTTGTTAATAAAATGTACTTAGAGCTTTGGATGTTTGGGCAACACAGAAATATTGGCGGCATTGAGCAAGGTGACAATTGAACATAGATGGAAACAGGTGTCGTGTACAATGATGTCGAGAAGCAGCTTGCAGCAAAGGATGTCAAGGTTGGGATATTGAGAAGCTCCAATGATAATTGTGAGACCACATATTAAAGCCTTTGCCAGAAATTTTATTCCCTCCTCCTTGTGGCAAACTCCTCCGCTATTCCTATCAGTGTTAGAGTTCATTAAGATAAGTAATTACTGTAAAGTAAGAGATGTGACACATGGTGTGAGTCTTTGCTGCTTGATTTTAACCAACATTTTACTATTTGAGATAAATTGTTTGGGGATTTACTCCACATGCACCTTGTCATTCTGCATTTTTACCACAATAACTGCATACCATTTAACAACCAAAGTGCAAACATTTTCAGACTGAAGTCTTGTCAAATGGTCAGTAATATTCCAGGTCCTTGTATTTCAATCTCAACATTTTAATGAGTGGTCCGCCAAGCTGGTGAGAGCATTTTGTCAATCATGCAAATGATGTGGGTTAGGTATCAATGTTGCCCAGTTGTATGGCACCCTTACTATTCAGCAGCCCTTCTTGTTTATAACATAAATGTCAAAAGATTTTTGTGGTTGAGTGGGCGAAGCGGTCCCAACCCTCCAAGCAGACCATTGCCTTTGTCAGAGCTGGGGAGCAGCCAATACCTGCCAAAAGAACATCTGCAGGCATTCTGACCTCTGCAAGGGACTGGCAGCTGTTGGTGGACCTCGAAGGGCAGCTGAAGTTCCCCAACCATATCGCAGCCACCACCCTGCGACCAGACATTGTCCTAGTGTCTGAGTCTACTGAGCAAGTGGTGCCGCTGGAGCTGACAGTCCCATGGGAAGATAGCTTGGAAGAGGCCTTTGAAAGGAAGCTCTCCAAGTATGCAGGACTGGTCAGCAAATGTCAGCAGGCTGGATGGAGAGCGAGGTGTCTCCCAGTGGAGTTTGGTTGTAGGGGATTCGTAGCCCATTCTTTAGATAGAGCCTTCAGCATTTTGGGCATCGAGGGAGAGAGGAAGAGGAGAGCCATCTGCAGTACCACCGATGCGGCAGAGAGGGCCTCAAGATGGCTGTGGCTCAAAAGAGGGGAGCCATGGAGTCATAAGTAGCTAGCCATCTGGACACAAGCTGGGGTCTGATCAGCCCCGGCTGGGTCACCTGGAGGAAGTTGTATGATGTTGAAAGACCCGAAACACCCGATGATTCCGGGAACATCACTGAAGATGTGTCCAGATGCATCAATAGATGTATGTACACAGTATGTTGTGAGAGTCAAAGGTGCACTGAATGTTTGCTCTAATCTTATTGAATACAGGGGATTGGATACAGGGGATGGTATTACTCACACCCATAGAGTCTATGACTCTGTGACTTTTACATCATTTGTTCTTGAGTTTGTTACGTACCCCGTAACTGGGTTGCCAAACCAGCAGAAATGGATCACTCAGTTGGAGTCTGGAGTACTAGAACTAAGAAAGTTTTATTAAAGAAACAAGCAACACAGTAATCGAAAGGATAATAAATGCAACAGTTCAGTGATGATAAACACACATGTGCACAGCATTAAGATAACAGCATCAATCAAGCTCTATCGTTGTCTAGGGGTAAATGACCAATTTCAAAATGACTCAAAGTTCAGTCCAGTTAGTAGTTCAGTTCGCAGTAATCGTTGCCATGGCGGTGGACAACGTGGGGGAAGAGAGACATAGAATAGGAACAACTGATCATTCAGAACGGCTTCACTCACAGACCAGCGGGATGGCTCACCAACAGCATTTGGGCGGGTCCTTGGTGATGTCACCTGAGGTCACCGACTGTGACCCCTCCTCCAGATGTGGTCGATCCTCTGCAGTGAACCCGGCACCCAGGCAAGGGCGGACACACACCGGGTTCCCGCTGATCGTACCTTTCCACCCTTGCCGTTGTCTGGCACTTCTCACCCACTCGTGAGAGGCGCACCACTTCCAGGGTCTCGTTACCTCGGGTGGCGTGTGTGTCTGTCTTAGCGAACCTGTCCCTTTTTATCCCCCTGCTGGGGTATCGCCTGTCCATCACTTCAAACAGTTCAGGGTTCAAAGGGGGGGAGCCGCTCCAGACAGCTCTCTCTCCCACATCCCTTCATTACACATCTCCAGACGCTGCTCCATTGTTCCTTATCTCTCCTTCCCCTGAGGGCAGGTGGCAGACCAACTGCTGATGCCACTGATGCTAGCCCAGGCCAGCAAACATCTTAACTTTATGTGTATTCTCGTAACAAGTTCAACATGTATTATAAATAAAAATGGACCATGGTATGCTGGACTGAACCCAGTGTGGAGAATTGTTATCCATAGTGCCTGCATAAGTACATTAACCTGATCTGGATGTAGAGGGTGGTCTTAGTGGTCCTTTGCCTCCATGACCAGTGAACTGGCTAGGCCACATCCTCTGTATGCAGAGGCCAAACCTTTAATGTTCTTGATAGGTTTTGACAGACTAGGGTCGGAGGTCAGTCTTCTGTGAAGGTGGTTATGGGTTGCAATATTCTTGAAACACTTAAGAACAACTAAGTTGAAGTGAATAACTTGAAACAAGGTTTTCTTTTTTGATTAAAAAAGGACTTAAAATACAAAGTACTGTTAAGTAGAATAAACTGATACAAATAATTGACCAAAACCTTGCCTTCCATTTTCCCTCCTTATCAGGCCAGATCTCATTGAAATCAAAGTCAGTATCGAGTGTATGCACAAGTACATTGCATCATATCAGCGCTATTAACAAGAAAAACATACACACATCTTTTACAAGAAGGAACAGACAGAAAAAAGTCATATTTGGTGCAAAGTGATCAAAGTAGTCACTGTGTTGCAGAACTGTAGTGATTAGGTTTGTACTGGCTAGTTTAAGAACTGAATGGTTGAAGGGGGTAGTATTGTCCTTGAGACCGGTGGAGAGGGACTTCAGGCTTCTCAAGGCATGTGAGGTGATTTGTCCTGTGTATCGCTGATGAATCCCTGTAAAATTAGGTTCTACCATTGCTCTTCATGTGAAGTCCACAATGGAGTGTAGTTACAGATTCAGCCACTCAAATACTCAGCGTGTCTGTGTGGAGATATGAGATTTTCCTGCGGTTCTGAACAGTGACAGTTTGCTGTGAACGCATCAGGTACAGCTAGTATTTGGAGCAACCTATGAGGCCATTCAGCCCGTCGTGTCTACTTTGCCATTCCATCATAGTTGACATATTATCCCTCTGAACCCCATTCTATTTGCAAGTGAGTAGAAAGGCAGTAACCAATAAAGGAATTTGCATAAACAGAAGTTAAAGGTCATTTGAACTCTCAGAATGACTTGACACTTTTTATTTTAATTGCCCAATTTTTTAAAATATGTAGTTATATATTTTTTAAATCTGAGCTGAAAGTGCTGTGTGGCACAAACGAAGTCATGCTGGTGGAATTACCTGAATCATAGAAGGATATTGCAGCCCTTGCTGATGTCATTATTGGATAGGACAGCACCCTGTGAATCACAGAAAGGTTTCACGTTACCGTAACTCAATCATGCTGTTCAAATGTCTTAAAGTGCAAAAGTGAAACCTAAGCAGTTCATGTCTACAAAATCCAAAGCTTGAATTACAGCCACCAATTCAGCTATTATTTCTGGAGATAATGTGTACAATTTTTAGCAACTTCATTCAGTTTTGCAAGGGATAATGGTGATTATGAAGTTGTAATCACATTTTGGGATTTGGAGAATTAAAGGAAAACTGCTTCAAAATATTCCACAAGTAGAGCCGAGAAAGATTACTTTCTATGTGCTTACATTATATGCTTCAGAAAGGTATAAAAATTGCATTTTTTCTTAGGTGCTTTTTGGTCAATTGTACTTTGGAGATGCAAACTCCTTCAACCACTAACTCGTGTAATTGTGCTATTTTCTGTAGCTCTTGCATTGCTCCCATTCAGGTTGTTGCCTCAAAAGAATATGGTGAAGCCATTACATACTTTAATAACCCATTTGAGAGGGACAAATTTTACTTTATATTTTAACTGTAGATGAGTGCCTGCGTTTCTTTGACAATTTATTATTGAATTCTTTTGATATTGAAGATTTAAGAATTGTTGCTTGTGATTACATTGAGTTTATATAAGTTGATGCAGTAGTTTTGTTAATTCTCTGACACTTATGCTGATCGGTTATTACTTTTTTAAGGCTCTTGTTTCTGGAATAGCTTGACCACATTTTATTTCACTTTAATGAATCAGCTGAATTTACAGCATGTTTGACAAAATATTTTCTAAATGTGAAATGCTTCTCCATACAATGCTCTGCAGCTCTTCTTCAGCTTTTATCATCCTACATGTACTATAGGTTATGAAAAGATGGGCCTTGAGCTTAACATCTGAAAGACGTCCAGCATTTGTCCTCTACAGATCTACCCTTGTTTGCATTTCACTGCCCTCCAGTAATCAAGGCTCACAGAGTGACCCTGGAAAACCATTGACCTCACTCAGCTCAGTTCATTCCTTATGGCAAAAGCAGACATTAATAATTGGGTTCATCACCAGCACAGTTTTTGGCTAATTGAGGAAAAGGTTATTTGAAGATCAGATCCTCAGACTTGTTACAAAACTGCTGATCTGTCAGCTAGCAATGATCCACGCCCCCTTGTGTGCTTCTGAGACTAGAACCACCTCCAACAGGTATCTCAAGGTACTGTGAAAATAGCATCTATGCTGTGCCTGCAGTGTTTTTGGAATTCATCAGAAGGCTGAACAAACGAATGCCAGTCTTTTTCCTAAGCAAGCATCCCCAATGTTGAAACCCTGGTAGTGAAAGCCACATTATTCACATGCCTGAAACCAGACTCCCTAAACAGATGTTCTATTTGTCATAGGAAGACAGGTGGACAAAGAAAGAAAATCCAGAAAGAGCTCAAAGCCTCCTTGTAGGAATGCAGTATCCCACCAGCTCTAGGTAATCTGCGGCCCATGACCCCTCAAAGTGGGAGAGGGAAAAAGCATTCAGAATAGTATTGAGGTCACACATTGGGAACATCTGGAAGCCCTACATAAGAAGCAGAAGGGGTCATCCACTTTACATCCTTCACATCAGCCCCATCTGTGGAAAAGTCTGCAGTTCCCACATTGACCTTATTACTCATAAAATCCAAGAAACCTGAGTGGAAATGTCATCCGTGATCACATACAAGTGCTGCCAAAGGGCAAAGATGAACACGATTTGTTGACAATTTATCACTAAGTTACCAGGCAAACCGTGAAGTTGATTGTAAGGTGCCTATTATCTTGAATGTTTGGAATAATTAGTTTTATTTTAAGAGGAAAGATTCAGGTTGCTGGTAGATGCATTGAGAAGTTCTCTTAACATTCTCAATAAGAAATTTTAAGAGAAGTAGAAACTAGTTTGCTACTAAATTTGCAGACTTACTAAATTCTGTTGAGGATGTTGTAGAAAAAAACAAAACCAGTGAATCACTTTTGAATTATAGTCACCTTTTTTTGTGGACATAATGTAGACTGGCACAGTAGTGCTGTTGGTAGAGCTGCTGCTTCTTGTATCCAGTGGATTGGGTTCAATTCTGACCTTGGGGGTTGTATGTCTATAGTTGGCCTGTTCTCTTTATGATGGTGTAGGCTTTCTAACATTCAAGGACATCTAGATTGATAAGTAAGTTGGCCAGTGTGAACTACCCCCGTTAGTTGCCCTTGGTATGTATGTGAGTGGTAGAGTCCGGCGAGGGGAGGGGGGGAGAGAGGGTTGGAGTTGATTGTAGGGTTTATATGTTCTAGATCAGCGGTTCGCAATCTGGGTACCTGCTTAATGGTATTTGTCCAGGGCATAAAAAGGTTGGGACCCCCTGTTCGAGATTAATTATGCTGATGTTCACCTCGTGGTTATAACATTTTGATCGGATCAAATGGTGAATTTAACAATTAACAGCACTAACTTTTCTTTGCAGGATGATTTTGAATGCTTAACTTTTATGTAGTTACCCACTGCTAGTCTAATCAGGATTGACAGCCTGAAGTTGGAGTGTGGATGTGCAAGAAATAAAGGCATATTTTCCTACTCTGTTCTTCAGTATCTCCTCTTTTCCTTGCCGAAAATTTTTTGCCACAACTCTCAGGAGAACAATTAATATTTTGCTTCTGATATGAAAGGAGAATCATTTAAGACTCAACTGTCAATCATGCTTTTCTGATGTGCTGAGAAATAAGGTACTAGTTAGTTTCACAGAGGCAGTTTTAGAGGAACGATGCAGCATCATTGGCGGATCTCTGTGAGAATGTGCTGCATTTCCTCTGTTATTTTGAAAGTGAACCAATTCTATAATGGTGCTTGTCCCCAAATCCAACGTTATGTTGTCTAAACTGAGTGTAAATTTAATACATAATTGGAAATCCTGTTATAGATCAGCTCCAGTCAAGAAATAGTCCTTTTCCTTTGCCTTTGCCCTATGAAGTACTGACTAGTACTTGTTCCTTTTGTCACTGAACTTTCAGCTTTTAGTATATGGAATATGTAGTACAGTAATTATGTTTCCGAATTCCTGAAGATGAATGTGAAAATAGATGGATTCTATCATTTTCTCTGGTTGAACTATTGCATTCTGCAACATAAAAAATTAATTTAGTTGACTACAAATTATTTTAACAGAATCTTATACCACTAATACAGCAAAGTTTCACTTTTACTATATTTTATTTCATCAAAATATATGTAAGTGCTTTACTGTGTCAAAGTATCAACACTGGCTTTATTTTTTTTAAATTGAATTGTGCCTTATTGTTACAGAGGCAGGAAATTGAATTATAATAGAGGTGCTCATATGTCAGAGTAAGAACACTAACCTTGTATTATTTTCACCAAATGCTGTTAATGACTTCCTGTCATCCTTTTAGAAACATACAGATGCATCTGCTGGTGTACCCCAAGCAACAACGCATTCTAGAAGCTGAAGCAGCTTTTACACCATGCAAATATTCTCCTATACTTTAACATTAGTCCAAACAGAAGGGCTTTAATGTAATAAAAGACATTAGAGCTGTCATTTCCTTGCTTTTATCAATAACACAGCCAGCAAACCTCTTAATTCACATAAAATTTTCAACTTTACCAGGTCTCCAGCAGTAACTACTGCAACTCTAAATATGAAGGTTATTACAAAATGGATAACTTAAAAATATTGTTAAACAGTAAAAGATACTAACTTTGAATGGTGTGGAGAAAATATCTCTGTAAATTAAAATTCACATTGCAATCAAAGTAAAAATGTGCAATTTGCTCATAAAAGATGAAATTAAATGCGAATTCCAAGATCATTTTTGCTGTTGGTTGTTTTTGAAGGGAGATTTTGATTGACCTCTCCCCTTGCTCATCCAGTCTGTATTTATCATAGATAACAAAGGAATGAATTCCTGAAAAGTGGAAAATTGTAACACTAAATAACAAAACCCTTCCCTGAGTTAAGTGATCTGAAATGACACCTAACAAAGCTGGAGCTTTGGATCTAAGTCCCTCTGACTGCTGTTGCTTTTGCCATGTGGTCATGGTTTATGGGGAGATCTTTTATTCCATTGAAGTTATAAGCACCATGGTGCTGGATAGCACTTTTTGTTTCTACTTGGCCCTTGGTGCAGCCTCTCACCTGGGAGTTTGGTCTTCAGCAGTTCAGAGTGTTTGAGTGCAGTGCAGGAGCTGCCTCAGCACTCGTAGAATGAGTTTGACAGCTGCTGAAGACTGCCGCAGGCCCACTAACAGTCCATGGTCACTATTATTCATGCCCTTCAGTCTTTTGAACATAATACTCATTCAACAATGAGATCTCTCTGCAGTTTTGGCTTGAAAACCTGGGTCAGGACTGAAACGGTGATAATTATTTTCCTCCCCAAAGATGCTGCTTGACCTACTGAATTCTCCAGAAGATTGTTGGTTGCCCTGCAGACTCCACGAGAAGTCTATCAGAGCAGTGGAGATAGTTGGCAGTCCACTGAGGGGCTCCGATGACAAGCTAATAAACCAAGCAGGAGTCATAGACCAGACAGTGAGCTCCATGTAATTGAGAAACGTCATCAGCAGGGATGGCGAGGCCTTGACTCTGCGTACTTCCCATGATAGGGGAGGGCAAGGGCAAGTGCAAGGTATAGGTGTGGCATGGAACCACGAGGATGAAAGACAGTTATCAAAGACGGTGGAGTTGGGGTCCTAGGACGCCTGGACGAAATGGGATCTTCCCAAGCACAGGATTACTTGGGCAGAGCTTTAGAGACTGGAGCCCTTCCACATTTCTTACTTCTTACGGTCCATGTATGATGCTCTCCCTACACCATCCCAGCTGCACGCATGGGGGCTGAGAGAATACCCTAGCTGCCAACTTTGTGGTCAGGATGTAAAACAGCTTTAACACAAGGAAAGTATAGGTGGCGCTCTGTGAAGGCCCCGCTGTCCGTTGCTGCCACACTGGAGCAGGAGAGGTGTAAAAAGAGACCAGCTGGCAGAGGGGCAAACAGGGCAGTTATTTTCATCAAAGAGAAGGCCATGCTAGTCCTATCAAAGAGGCCTAAATCCAATCTGATGCAAACTGTTAAGTCATGGGAGATGAGGAAACTGCAGTTCCCGGAGGTGGTGAAAACCACACTTTGACCAGGCATCATACTGTGGTCTACCAAGGACAAGGAAATCATCCTGGTGGAGCTCACAGTACCATGGGAGGAAGGATGTGAGGAGGCTTAGGAGAGGAAGGCAATGAAGTACCAGGCCTTAGCCCAGGTGTGCAGGAACAAAGGATGGCAGTCGTGGCTAGTCCCCTTAGAGATTGGCTGTAGAGGGTTCCCGGCAAGGTCAGCATGGAGGTTGAGTCTGAGCTGGGCCTTGATGAAAAGAGCAAGAACCAAGCAGCTCGCAGGATGGGGTAGGAAGCAGAAAGATCCTCTTGCTGGATATGGAGCAGGTGAGAGGAGTTGAGCTGGAAGTCAGGAGCAGATGGGCCGTGACTAGGCCACCACTGCTGACCCGCCAACTGGAGAGTGTAGTGGTTAAGGGTTGAAACACCATGAAGGTTGGGAACCACCTGACGACATCTACCCCTGGCCAAAGGCTACGGTTACCTCATCAGGTAACTGAAGAGAGCACCCCGCTGTATGATGCAAGCCTGTCACAATATTATTTTCTTTATTCATTGGCATGGTGTATGTGGTACAATTTTTCATGAATCTGTGCTGCACTTCTTTCAAATCAAGGGCAGTGTTATAGAGGACACAGATAATTTTGGGGAACTCAAATAACTGGAAATATTTTCAGCTGTGGTGTGAAGGAAGACAAAAGCATCAGAATATAGGAGCCAGAATAGGACATTTGGGCTGAATTATGTCCTGCCATTCACAATAGTCAAGGCAGATCTGCCCCAGGTCTCATCTCCAATTCCCATACCTCTTAATTATCAATCAATCTATCTAAATCCCCTTTAAATGTCTCCTTTGATATATTTTCTACAGCCATATGGGAAAGAGAATTCCAGAGACTGGCTACCCTCTGCAAGTTGTTCCAATGTACCTCAGGTTTAAGTAACCAGTCCCTAATCTTGCAAATGTAACCCCTCATTCATGATTCTCCCACTAGTCAAAGCATCTTCATATCTTCCCTGCTCACTTTATATTTTCTTTTAATGGAGTCTTAAGGTTGTGCAGCACTGAAATAGGCCCTTCAATCCAAGTCGTCCATGCAAACCACATTGCCTATCTCCACTCATCCCATTTGTTCACACTAAACCCATGTCTCTCTCCTTCTTTCCTGTCCAAATGCCTTTCATGTGCTGTAATGTATCTGCTGTCACAATTTCCTCTGGAAGCCTATACCATGAAACCACTATCCTGATGTGTAAAAACCTGCCCCTCAGATTTTCCTAAATTTCTCCCTTCTTATCTTAATCTATGTCCTCCACTTTTCTTATTTCCCTCCCTCAGGAAAATGGTTCTAACTATCGAGCCTATGAATACCACTCATAAACTTGTGCAAGGTCATCCTTCAATTTCCAACGTTCTAGTGAAAACAACCCATCCTATCCTTCTCTCTTTCTAACTACAGCCCTCCATTCCAGGCAACATCCTGATGAATCTCTTCTGCACTCATTTTAATGCTACCACATCTTTCCTGTATAGTGATCAGAACTGTACAATGTATTATACAGTTGACCAATATATTGTACAGTTGCATCATGTTATAGCAATTGTTGTACTCGATCTCAACCTATGAAAGCAAACATGCTGAATGCGTTCTTCACTATCCTATAGTGAGGCAACCAGAACTGGACACAGTACTCCAAGTGTGGCCTAACTAGAGCTTTATAGAGCTGCATCATTACCCCGCAACTCTTAAACTCTGTCCCTCGACTTATGAAAGCTAACACCCCATAAGCTTTCTTAACAACCCTATCTACCTGTGAGGCAACTTTCAGGGATCTGTGGACATGTCCTCCCAGATCCCTCTGCTCCTCCACCTTGATTTTTGAGAGCTATTAAGACCCTGGTTAAGAAAAAGGAAGGGGTGTATAGCAGGTGTAGAGAGATAGGAACAAATGGGTACTTGAGTATAAGAAATGCAAGTGAATACATAAGGAAATCAGGAGGGCTAAAAGAAGGCATGAGGTTGCTTGAGCAGACAGGGTGAAAGAGAGTCATAATGGTTTCTACAGATATATTGAGAACAAAAGGGTAGCAAACAGCAACGTTGGTCCTGTGGAAGATTAGAGTGATAATCTATGCATGGAGCCAAAAGAGATGGGAGAGAAATGGATTTTGTTTACATCTGTATGTACTCAAGAAACGGACAGTCTACAGATGTGAGGCAAAGCAACAGAAGGGTCATAGACACTATACATATTACAGAGGAGGAGATGTTAGCTATCTTGAGGTAAATTGAGATAAATCCCCAGATCCTGACAAGGTGTCCCCTGAGACCCTATGGGAGGCTAGTGCAGAAACACCCTTAGTGATGTGCTGGAGTATTGGAGGATAGCTAATGTTGTTCCGTTATTTAAGAAAGGCTCTAAGAATAAGCCAGGAAATTATAGGCCTGTGAGCCTGACATCAGTAGTAGGAAAATTATTGGAAGGTGTTCTAAGGGACCTGGATATATAAGTATTCGGATAGACAGGGACCGATAAGGGATAGTCAGCATGGTTTTGTGCGTAGTAGGTCATGTCTAACTAGAATTTTTCAAATCAGTTACCAGGAAAGTTGATGAAGGCAGTGGATGCTGTCTGCATGGACTTTAGCAAGGTCTTTGAAAAGGTCCCACATGGGAGGTTGGTCAAGAATATTCAGTCGCTTGGTGTTCAAGATGAGGACATTGGCTTCACAGGGGAAGCTAGAGAGTTGTAGTTGTTGGTTGCTGCTCCAACTGGAGGTCTGTGACTTGTTGGTGGGCTGCAGTGATTGGTGCTGGGTACATTGTTGTTTGTCATCTATATCAACAATCTGTTAAACTGGATCAGCAAATTAGGAGATGGCGCCAGGACTGCTGGTGTAGTGGACAGCGAGGAAGACTATCAATCTTGCAGCGGGATCCAAGTGGCTGGGCAAATGGGCTGAAAATAGCAGATACAATTTAATGCAGACAAGTGTGAGGTGTGACACTTTGGGAGGACGGTACAGTGTAGGTCTTACACAGTGAGCTGTAGGGCGCTGAGGAGTGTGGTTGAACAGAAGGACCTGGAAATACAGATCCATAATTCCTTGACTGTGACGTCACAGGTGGATAGGGTCATAAAGAAAGCTTTTGGCACATTGCCCTTCATCGTGTTCTCTCTTGGGCTGTCATGTTCTAAGACTATGCCTTATTGTTTTTGAGCTTTTTCATGAGGGACTGTGTCCAAATCAGAATTAGGTTTATTATCACTGACATACAGTATGTCATGAAATTTGTTAGTTTGCAACAGCAATGCTGTGTAATACACAAAAAAAAGTTGCTATAAGTACAAAAATAAATAGTGTAAAAGGGGGATATCAAATGGACCTCCTAGAAATCTGATGGCTAAGGGGAAAAAGCTGTTCCTAAACAGTTGAATGTGGGTTTTCAGGCTCTGGTACCTCTTCTCTGATGGTAGAAATGTGAAGAGGACATGTCCCAGATGGTGAGGATCATTAATGATGGATGTTGCCTTCTTGAGGCACTGACTCTTGAGGATTATCTTGATGGCGGGGAGGATTGTGTCTGTGATAGAACTGGTGTTCTACAAACCTCGGTAGCCCCTTGTGATCCAGTGTACTGGAGGTTCCATACCAGGCTGTGATGCAAGCAGTCTTAATGCTCTCCACCAGAAATATGCAAGACTCTTTGGTGGCAAATGGGCCAGGG
This sequence comes from Mobula hypostoma, assembly GCF_963921235.1. Taxonomy (NCBI): domain Eukaryota; kingdom Metazoa; phylum Chordata; class Chondrichthyes; order Myliobatiformes; family Myliobatidae; genus Mobula; species Mobula hypostoma. The sequence continues at coordinate 141,604,328 of NC_086098.1, forward strand.
CATTTGCTGAAATTAGATCAAAATTATTTACAAGCTTGTCTATTATAATTAACTCTATACCTCAGAATTTCCATGATTGCTCATATCCTGTAATTTAATTAATCTGTGCAGAAATTGTTTAACACCACTTAAAATGCCATCTTTTTCAATTTTATCTTGACTCTTCCTGACTGATTAAATTCTAAATAAATCTTTTCAGGTTAATTATCTTGGTTTTTTCATCTCTTTGGTTTACACAGTATTTAGAAAGATCTCCCCCCCCCCCATTCTCTAATTTCTAAATGTTTATGCTGAAGAATGTTTTATTGAGAAGTGATAATGTGTGTTCCAACTAACTTTCCAAAGGGAAATAGGAAACAAGCATTGAAAAGGGATTTAATAGGAAGGCCTTTCAAGTTTTGAGATGCAATGAAAGGTGAGACTGAATTTGAATTTTTGGCAGTTTCCAGGGAAGAGCACTGGGGCAACCAAAAGACCTGCACTACTATTGGGTGGTGCAAGCTGGAGGCAAAAATTAAAGCAGCTATCAAGGGAACAGAGGACCAGGAATGAGTGAGAAATATGCTCTCTTGCCTTGGACTGTGGGGGCAGGGGTCAGGGGTGCAAGTGGAACATGAGAAGTAAGGAGTGAAAAAAAATGCAGATGCTGGATATCAGAAATTGTGTGGCAATGATCACACTTGCCACTTGCAGTGAGATACCTGTCAACACACACAAAATGCTGGAGAAACTCAGCAGGCCAGGCAGCATCTATGGAAAAGAGTCCTGCTGAAGGATCTCGACCAAAATGTCGACTGTATTCGTTTCCACAGATACCGCCTGACCTGCAGTGTTCCTCCAGCATTTTGTCTGTGTTGTTTGAGTTTCTAGCTTTTGCAGATTTTCCCTTGTTTGTGATGAGATACCTGTGGTGTGTTTTCAACATTTTCTGTTTCACCTTTTCAGCATCTGCAGTTTTTCTTTGCTTGTCACATTCTGGCCAGTCTGAAGTAACTTAACTTTCTCTCTTCACAGTTGTGGCCTGATTTGCTGTGTCTTTCCAGCATTCTATGTTATTGCTGATTTCCATCAAGTATTATATTCTGCATCACAATTCCAGCAGGATTTTCTTCTCTCCTTGGTTCTCTCACTATTTATATATTCTCCAGACAGATCGGTGGTATTAACAAATCTTCAGTATCCTCTAGTCAAAACCTAGCTGGGCTATTTGACATCTTTTGGTCTCCACCCTATCTCCTCCTCTCCTCTGTAAGTTTTCCCTGTTCTGAAGAAATTGTCAACCTGAATTTTTAAATTTGTTTTTCTCTCTCTCTACATAATTGTCTTGCTTGTTGTCCATTTCCAGCATTTTAAATATGGCGTGAAAAGTGTGTTCCTGTTGGGAAGAATATGGGAATTACTTCACTAGGGAAAGGAGAGATGGAAAATAAGCAGAGGGGTGATGAGAAATCTAAATTAGAGCTTTTATTATTGCATGAAAGAAAAAAAAGACAGGATAAATATCACCCCCTCATAGACAGAAAAACGAAAAGGAGGAAATGACAGGAATTAATTACTTTGTGCCTGTCTTCAAAGATGAAAATCTGCAAAGCCAGTTGGATATATTAGAAAATCAAAGGTCTCATGATAATGAGGAATTGAAGAACTAACAATTATTCAAAAAAATAGTGCTAGGAAAGCAGACAAATCCCAAGTCTGGATGATTTCCATCTCTGAGTTTCGAAGTAGGTAATGTTAGAGATACTGGATGCATTGGTTGTAATTTCCAGGATTTTTCAGATTCCGGAATTAGTCCTGTAGATAGGAAGTTAGCAATTTTGAGGAGAGAACGGGAAAAGGGGTGTCTACTGACCTGTTAGCCTAACATCATTGGTAAGGGAACTGCTGAAATCTAATATGAAAGATGTAACAACAGAACACCTTATAAAGAGTAATGTGACTGAGAAGAATTTGCATGGATTCACGTTGTGTTCGACTCATATTTGACATCATTGAAGGTATAACTAGTAGAATATGAAACGTGGAACAAATGGATGTGGTATGTTAGACAGCTTTTGCCAAAGTTCAATACAGGAAGTTGCTCAACGAGAAATCGTATGTGAAAGGAAGAGCAGCGAAGACGTGGATAGCTGACTAACATGGGTGGAGAATTGATTACCAGACAGAAAACAATTCATAGGAATGTTTTTGTCTTCAGATTGGCAAGTAGTGGCTGGTGGGGTAACACATTGTTCATGGATCTAACAATTCATGATCTCTGTCCACAATTTTCCTGAGGAGACCAAATGTCATATTTCCAGCTCCACGTACATTGTTGAATATGCAGGCTCACTGAATTAAATTATGTCTTTAGACTGTCTCTGCGAACTGTGAATTAGTCTGGTTGCTTCCCTTTCCTTTATTGACTGCAATAACATCAAAATGACCAAGAAACGTAGGTTGTGTCGACTCACTCTAATTTTACCTGGTATCTAATGGTTGGTAGAATATCGGCAGTGTTCTAGGAGCCGAAATTGAAGCCAATTAAATAGAAAATGAGTAATACTATTATGTAACCATTTTTGTTATTGAATAATTTTGAGTTCTTTGATCCTTTCCTTTGTTGTGACATTAATTCATAGACTGTCATTTATGCATTGATAATATGAAGTTGTGAAAAATGTGTGCTCTGTTAAGTGCAAAGGAAACTCTCTCAGGATTAGTCATGTAAGTGCTGACACCTGCAATCGTTCTTTCAAAATAAGTCAATGCTAGTAATCCTAAACTATTCCATTCAGTGCTGGGGAAGTATTGCCAGTACTAACTTTTGGGCTGCAAACTTTGAAATATAACACAGTGTCTTCATATTTTATCGGGTTTCAGTCAAGTTTTGTTCAAAATTTTGTAATATTTCCTGTAATAATATTAATAATAAATGCTTTAAACAGAGCCTTGCACTGACAATAATATACCGTTAGGGTTTTAAGCAGTTGGTAGAAGTGGTATGTATGCTTTATTCCTCCCTGTATTTGGAAAGTATTGTTAAGTGAGTTCTTAATTATGCCATATATCCTATATTTGTTATGTCACTGAGCAAATTCTGGCAATTACAAACTAACTGATAAAATCTAGAATTTTACTTTTGTCATCTTGATTTTGTTTAATTTCATTCCCTTGTTCTTTGCTTTAAAAAAAAGTTGGCTCCTCTAATGCTGGTCAGGATCAGTGCTGAAAGAGGACAAAGTCTCAGCTTGCATTGTATGGTGTCTAAAGTTACGGTGAAGGCAGAAAATAGCTAGTTATCCACAGCTCAGTGTATTGTTAGGAGTTCATGCTATCAGTTTGACATTTAGAACAGGACTTGGTGTCTTCATGAATTCCTCTTCGTATTACCAGTGGCTGTTGATCTGCCAGTCTCTAGGCACAGACCGTTTCACAAACCATAACATTTTTGTGAGTGATTGATTTGTATTATGTGTCTCAGCCATCAGAAGAATCTTGGGATGTAGCTTGTATGAACTGTAACACAATCCTTTACGAGGAGTTTGGTTACATTTCTTCATAGACCTGTTGGCGATACTCAATCTGTTCGGATTTGGGAATGGAGCTTATCTGATACTTTCCAAAAAAACCTTCATTTTCTCTATTCCCATGTTAAATAACACAACACATCTGGTAACACTGTAGGAGCATTGTCCTTGGGTTACTGCAGCAGCTCATATTGCTACAATATTTCCTCAAGGATCTAGTTACTCAAAGGGCAACATGACTGATTAAGAACCATGTTTACTCTGGACTCCAAACTTAAACCTTCTGGATTCAAGAGAGAAAGAGAGTTTTTTAAAAAAAAATATAATATAACAGTGCAGAATTGCTAAGAATGGTGTTGGTTGATGTGAATTTGTTGCATAATTAATATTTCTGCTTTCAATTATAACACTTGCAGTGCATGATACATTTTATTACTGGATAGGCAATGTTTCTGGTAGAGGACGTGTGGCATTATTTGCAGAAATACAGGAACTTTTTTATATGTAAGAGGACAAATGAGCTAAAGTTTTTTTCATATACTGTCACATGAGTGCTCACACCAAATTGCTTTCCCGATGAAAATCCACTAGGTGAGTCAAACGGCGAAATATGTAAATATAAACACAATTAGTTCAAAATTCTAATTGATTCAGGATTGAAATGACCCAAATTAAACTGCTTAAAATCTATATTGACAAAGATAGTTGAAGTCATTTTTTCATGATTATTCAACCGACAATATTTTCTTAAGATATGTGGTATTAATTCAATCAGTACGCACGCTTCTACACCCCAGTTTCAGTTGTACACTGATGAAATTAAGGAAGGAATAAAATTGATCATATCACTCAGCAATTTTAACTAATAATTTCAGTCTGTCTAAAGTGCTATTATCAAATTTTCATTGAAATAGCAATTGTTAATCTTTCAAACAATGTGGCTTAGGAAACTTAACTACCACTCTTTTTGAATGGAAACAGTGTAAGAAATGATTGCTGGTATAAGTGGTGTTAGTCCAGTGGATTTTGCTGTCATGTACAAATAAATGACTCTATATAGAATTTCAGTGGGTGAAAGAGACAGTCTTTCTAATCCTGAATGGTATCCTTATTTCTTTCTGCAGGTTGTGGAGCTTGTATCAAGTGCAATCGGAGACTTAGTTCAAGGTGTATATTACGAAAACTCTGGAATTGATGAGGTAATATTTTTAGTATTTCTTTTGCAAAGCCATGAACTATTTGAGGAATGCTGTGTATGGGTAGAATATTCAAACTAAATGTTCACATGTTATGTGAACAAAGAGTAAAAGACAGAAAATATATTAATTAAAAAGCAAAGGACTACTGATACTGGAAATCTAAAATAAAATAAATTGTTGGAAATACTCAGCAGATTAGGCAATGTTTGTAGAGATAGAAACAGTTAATTTTCCAGTCAATGACCTTTCATCAGAACAAGCATATTTTTAAATTGTAAAGATAGTGGAGAAGTGGAGAGAACAATAGGAATGAAAATCAGAAAATTATGCTGGAAATCTGAAAACTAAGCTAGAAATACTGGAAACATTCAACAGGTCAGGCAGCATCTGTGGAAGCAGAGAGTTAAATTTCAGGTCCACGATCTTTATATAATATTTTGATAAAGAAACCTAAAACCTTAACTCTGTTTCTCTTTCTATAGATGTTGCCTGGCCAACATTTCTGTTTTTATTTCAGAATAATAGGAATGTCTGAGGTAGGGAGAAATGGCAAAGAGATGCCTGTTTAGGGAAGGTGTTGAAGGTTTGTTGATTGCAGTTGATAGATCTGGAAGCAATGCAAATAGAAAGGGATGAGTGAAGACAAAAGAGAGAAAACTTGCTGAAATAGAAGGGAATGCTCAAAATAATCAGCAGAACAGGCACCATCTCTGAAGAGGGAAAACTGGAGCTGATGGTACAGGTTTATGACCTTTAATTAGAACTGTCCATCATTTTGATAGACCTAGCAATAAGATATTACTATGTGATCAGAGTAAAATCAATGTAAATGGTGGAAGTATATTTAGGGGTATAACATTTAAGAAGGTTCTTTTTGGAATATCACCCCTGTTATGCTTGTTGGGACAAAATATGGTGAGGAGAGTCAGTGCAATGTAAGCTGGAAAGATCATTATCATTTTTAGGTCAGTGCAGGTATATTAATTTGTGGGGAAAAGTTGCATTTTTAGGATGGCTGGTATGAGAAAAGATAATAACATACTGATACAGCTGGAAGTGTTGATCTGACAGTGGCCTTAGGAATGGTACATTTGCTCTCATCTACTATGCCTGACCTTGGAGCAATTATTAACAACACTGAAGGACAAAGATGGGCATGCAGCATCTTCTCATGCTGATGTTCTCCCCTTTCTCCTAGATGTAGTTGTTGAGCTTCAACTAATCATTCCCACTTTTGCTGTACTAAGCGCTGCCAGGGTGACAGGAATCTAACGAGATCGTTCTCATAATTCCTACATTTCTGTGTTTAACCACATGGTCTGTTGGATGAGTAGGGGAAGAGAGAAGAAATATTTGGAAAAAATGTGCATCCCGAGTATACAAACAAGAAGGATACATTTGCAATGAATAGTATCAACAGAAATCCTTGTTTTCCCACTGCATCTTTCACCTTGAATATCACAATCAAGGTTTTCTAGATCTATTTGAGTATCTGTGCTGTGTTGCCCCAAAATTACACCAAAATCTCCCGGCTTTTGAGCACTAGTGTGAAAATTTCTCCATACTTCCCATCTTTATAATGTCTGTAAGTAGGATAAGTAATTTTCCAATTAAATTCAGTTATGCCATAGCCCAGCTACATACTTAGGATCAAATGACCCAGATTTATGGGATGTCAGAATTCATGCAGCCAATTGCCAGAGAATGTTTTTATCTTATTAATTTGGTCTGTTTTCAAATCAGAGTAGGGGTGATGGAAATAAATAACTTGCTTATGCAGTGTATATTCCTTGACTTGTATTTCACATCATTGTGCCAATTGAGAATTTAGTTTATAATTTATGGATGACTCCAATAAATTATAATGTATGGAAAAACAAAAATAAAAGATAGAATCAGGCTGATGTAGTTATATTACAATGTATACAAGTTCATCGGAAAGCTGATCTTGCAGCCTTGGGTGTAGAGGTTTGTAATTTTTAATTTGGTTGTTATTAACCCATAAACTAATCAAAACTGAGAAGTCTAGCCACAGAGAAAGCAAAATATTGTATATGCATAATCAAATTAAATATTGCCTATGCCTTTGTGTTTCTCTGGACTTTTGCACTGGTCAATTCCCACATGGTTTCACCTGCCCATTGTTGACATACCTATCCACTTGGATTTCTTCTCTCTTGGTTTAACTTTCCTATCCCGTCCCCTACCAAGATCTATCTGCCCACCATCTGGTTTCGCCTCACCTACCAGCCTCTGTCTCAACCTTCCCCCATTCCCTCCCCAGCCTAACTCCATCTGCCTGCATCCTGCTTCTACCTATGCTCTGCCTAACATCTCTGTTTCACATCTATACATTGGCTATCTATAGTCCGCGCTGCCTGTCCTGATACAGGGTCTCAACCTGAATCACTTATTATTCCTTTGGCTCAATAGATGCTGCCTTAACCACTGAGTTCTTTCTTCAGCGTTTCACTCCAGATTCCAGCACCTCCAATCCCTTTGTCTGCAAAATATTTTGTACTGTATTTTAAAAGTGAGAACAATACTAATGGACTAATATATCAAGGAGCGTGTGCGTCAAAGGTGAAAAAAATAGTTGCAAAGCTTTGGTCAATCTTCAGAGTCCTTCATTCAGGTTAATGCCTCAGACCTTAGAAAAAGCACAGACTCACATGATAGGCTTAAGAGGTTAAACAATTTAGGGAACACACACAAAATGCTGGTGGAACGCAGCAGGCCAGGCAGCATCTATAGGAAGAGGTACAGTCGACGAAGGGTCTTGGCCCGAAACGTCGACTGTACCTCTTCCTATAGATGCTGCCTAGCCTGCTACGCTCCACCAGCATTTTGTGTGTGTTGTTTGAATTTCCAGCATCTGCAGATTTCCTCATGTTTGAGTAAACAACTTAGGGGTTGATTTTACCCTTTGATACAAGCTGTGAGGTAATTCAATCAATTAGGCTGCAACATCAGGAATCTTCACCAATAGATTACTTTGTTGCCCCACCACACCCAGTCTCTAGCCTTTATCTTAGCTGTGCCTGGGGTCTTTGGCTTGTATATTAATTTCTTCCAGGATCTTTGGCCTCCCTCTTAATCAATCCTCGTCTTATGCCTACATTGGAGCAATGAACTACAGTGGAAAAGGGAGTGTCATGCAAAAAATATTGGTTACCAAGATAAGTATAATATAATGGCTTGACAAGTCCTTGGAAAAAAAGGTGTTGATAGAGTTGAAGTTGTACTCACCTTCCCACAGATCTTGGCAAATTATCAAAGTTCAAAGTGACTTTATTATCAAAGTACATATATGTCACCACATACAACCCTGAGAGTCATTTTCTTGTGGCCATACTCAATAAACCCATAATAGAATCAATGAAAGACTACACCAACTTAGGCGTTCAGTGTGTAAAAGACAAACTGTAAATACAAAAAGAAAGAAGTAATAATAAATAAGCAAAAAATATCAAGAACATGAGATGAAGAGTCCTTGAAAGTAAGTCCATAGGTTGTGGGAACATTTCAAAGACTGGACAAGTAAAGTTGAACCCTTTGGTTCAAGGTGGTTGAGGGGTAATAACTGTACCCGAACCTAGTGGTGTGAGACCTGAGGCTCCTGTGCTTTCTTCCTGATGGCAGCAGCGAAAAGAGAGCATTATCCAGGTGGTGGGATCCCTGATGATGGATGCTGCTTGCCTGCGACAGTGTTTCATGTTGATGTGCTCAATGGTGGGGCAGGCTTTACCTGTGATGAACTATTGAACACAACAATTAAAACTAAATATGACATTTAAATCTTTGTGAGCAAACAGCCCATCATTTGTTCATTTGTTCTTCAAGACACTGAGTGAACCTGCATAATTCATGGTCTTGCATCCATCTGATTTGAAAGACGTTCAGTGCTGTACTTGCTGTTCAAATCTTCCCAAAAGACTTTGCTGAATTTCCAGTAGAAAGTGTTAGCCAGATTTAATGCTACATAGCTACTACCTAACCACCTGAATGTTTGCAGAATTAGTTCAATGATTCTGCTCCACCATTCCATCCTGGCTATTTTATTACCCTTCTCAACCCCCATTCTCCTGCCGCCTCCTCGTAACCTTTGACATCCTGACGGATCAAGAACCTATCAACCTCCGCTTTAAATATACTCAATAACTTGGCATCCGCAGCCATCTGTGGAAACAAATTCCACAGAATCACCAAGCTCTCATATAGAAATTCCTCCTATCTCAGTTCTAAATGGATGTCCGTCTATTCTGAGGCTGTGCCCTCTGGTCCTCGACTCTCCCACTGTAGGAGACATCCTCTCCACATCAACTCTATATAGGCCTGTTAATATTCTATAGGTTTCAATGAGATTACCCCTAACCCCCTCCCCCACCCATTCTTCTAAACTCTAGCAAGTACCGGAGTAGAGTTATCGAATACTCTGCATAGATGAACCCTTGTACTCCTGGAATCATTCTCATGAACGTCCTCTGGATCCTCTCTGATGCCAGTGCATCTTTTCTTAGATAAGGGACCCAAAACTGCTCACAATACTCCAAGTGTGGTTTGACCAATGTCTTATTACATCTTTCATTTATATTCTAGCCCACTCAAAAGGAATGCTAACATTGCATTTGCCTTCTTTACCATCGAACACAACCTGCAAGTTAACCTTTCGGGAATCCTACACAATGACTCCAAAGTCCTTTTGCACCTCTGAGTTTTGAATTTTCTCCCTGATTGGAAAATAGTTTATGGCTTTATTTGGGCTACCAAAGTGCCTGGCCATGCAGTTTCCTGCACTATAGTACATCTGCCACTTCTTTGTCCATTCTTCCAATCTATCCAAGTCCTTCTGTTGACTGCCTGCTTTCTCAGCAGTGCCTTGCCCCTCTACCACTATTCATATCATCTACAAATCTGGCCACAAGCTATCAATTCTATCATCCAAATCATTGGCATATAATGCAAAAAGATCAAGTCCCTATACCGACCCTTACGGAACACCACTAGTCACTGTAAGCCAACCAGAAAAGGCCATTGTATTCCTACTCTTTACTTCCTGTCAATCAGCCAATCTTCCGTCCATGATGGTATCTTTCCTGCAATACCAAGGGCTCTTCTCTTGTTAAGCAGCCTCATGTGCTCACGTCAAAGGCGTTCTGAAAATTCAAGTACACAACATCCACTGACTCTCCTTTATCTATCCTGCCTATTATTTCCTCAAAGAATCTCAATAGATGTGTCTGGCTAGATTTTCCCTTAAGGAAACCATGCTGACTTCGGCCAATTTTATCAGGTGCCTCCAAGTAACCTGAAACTTCATCCTTAATAACGGACTCCAACAACTTCCCAACCATTGAAGTTAGGATAACTAGCCTATAATTTCCTTTCTCCTGTCTCCCTGCCTTCCTAAAGACTGAAGTGCCATTTAAATTTTACAGTCCTCCAGAACAATTCCAGAATCTAGTGATTCTTCAAAGACCATTACTAATGACTCTGCAATCTCTTCAGCTACCTCTATCAGAACCCTGGGGTGAAATCCATCTGGTCCAGGTGACCTATCTGTAATGCCTTCAGAACATTTTAGTTTCCTAAGCACCTTCTCCTTAATAGCAACTGTATTCACTTCTGCCCCCAAACACACTCAAATTTCTGGCATTCTGCTAATGTCTTCCACAGTGAAGACTGACACAAAATACTTATTGTTCAACTGCCATTTATTTGTACTTCATTACTACCTCTCCTGCATCATTTTCCAGCAGTCCAATATCCACTTTATCTTTTAATCTTTATATATCTTAAAATCATTTTGGTATCCTCTTGTAGATTATTGGCTAGCTTACTTTCATATTACATCTTTTCTCTCTATGGCTTTTTAGTTACCTTCTGTTGGTTTTTAAAAGCTTCCCAATAATATTTGCTATATTATATGCCCTCTCTTTTCCTTTTATGCTATCTTCGATTTCCTTGTCAGTCATAGTTGCCTCATCCTCACTTTAGAATACGTCTTCATCTTTGTGATGCATCTATCCTGCGCCTTCCAAATTACCCTCAGAAACTTCAGCCATTGCTAATCTGCCATCATCCCTGCTCGTGTCCCCTTCCAATCAACTTGGGCCAGTTCATTTTATCTTCTCCTTCTCAAACTGCAGTGTAAATTCTATCATGATATGATTGCTGCTTCTTAAAGCCTCCTTTATCTTTAGCTCCCTAATCAAATCCAGTTCATTTCATACACCCAATCCAGAATTACTTTTCCTCTCGAGGGCTCAAACACAAGCTATCTTAAAGAAGATCTGCAAATTCTTTCTCTTGTGATTCAGTACCAATGTGATTTTCCCAGTCTACCTGCATATTGAAATCTTCCATGACTATTGTAGCAATGTCCTTCTTCCATGACTTTTCTGTTCCCCATTGTAATATATTTCCCACATCCTGGCTACTATTCAGAGGCCCTTATATAACTCCCATCAGAGTCTTTTTACCCCTGCAGTTTCTTAACTCTACTCACAAGGATTCTACATCTTCCGATCCTATGTCATCTCTTTCTAAGGATATGAATTCATTTTTTACCAACAGAGACCCCTCACCCCCTCTGCCTGTATCATTGAACGTTCAGCTCCCAACTATGATCTTTCAGCCACAACTCAGTGATGCCCACAACTTCATACCTGCCAATCTAAGACTGTACTGCAAGGTCATCTGCTTTACTCTGTATACCGTGTGCATTCAAAATAACACCTTCAGTCCTGTGTTCATCACCTTTTTTGATTTTGTCTCCATGTTGCACCAACTCATCCAACTGACTGCTCTTTTGCCTCATCACCTGCCGGTCCTTCCTCGGTCTCAGTACACACCGCATCTACTTGCATACTGACTGCCCCATCGTTATTTTGATTCTGCATAGAAGTAAAGGTTGAACTTGCTTTCATCAATGCTTTTATGAAAATTGATCTGTCCATTTGCAAGTGAATCGCTGGCAATCATACTTATGCTAATTTCTTAGATGAAAGTAACTGGCCCATCTGAAAGGAATTTCCTTACCTTGTTAGGCTGAGAAGGTGATTACTTAGATTGCAAATGAACCCTAATGTGGTCCCACTGCTAAAAACTTTTCAAACTGATGCTGGGGTTTGGATCTATTGTTCATTCCAGGCCACTTGTTCTATTATATGGTGATGTGCTGCAAGCTCTCTCTGAAAGGTCTTCCAGTGAGTAGCAGTTAATTGCTGCCGCAACAACTTGTAAGATTTTTTAAGTCCTTCAATACCTATCCACTGAGAAGAGTAGTAAAGGAGTAGTAATTAAGCTGGCCAGTAGTGAAGTGGCATCCGCATCAGACTTCAAGGCAAGTGGTTCGGGGTTTAAATCCGGCTGGCTCCTTGCACGCTTTCCATCTGTGCTGCGTTGAGCGTCAAGTTAGCAACTCGGCCTCATAAAAACAGACAAAAAAAAGCTAAAGAAATGGCGAGGTTGCTGCCCAATGCGCTGCAGGGCGTGGAAATGAACAACAATTACAGATGTTGTATAATTTCCTATATATGAATCAATTCAATCAGCATTAATTGAAGCCTTTACCATGTGGACGCTACCAGAGAATGTAGATCTGTATGTAGGCTTTCTCTTTCGTATTGAAATAGTGCAGAAATTAGACTATTGGTCAACATTGAAAACAATGCTTGGGAAAATCATCATTGAATATAATCCTTCACATGGAGGATTTATGTGCTTGCACTTTAACTTGTAATAGTTAGCTTTAATATCATGTCACTAATGCTAGGCCCAGGCCACTAAATGCAAATTTTGCTCCAGAATATACAGCTGTAATTGTAGGATCATGTTCAGCATTCTGAAAGTGATGATTGATGTATTCCCTCTTAGGAGATCCTAACTGAAGACATACCGATAACTAACTGGGAAAAACAAGTTTTTCTATCCCATGGAGCTTTGCTGGCAAAGTGTTGTCAAGGAGCAATGCAGCTCGCAAAGCATGACACTGAAATTCAAGAGATGGCATTTCAGTATGGCAAGCACATGTCTTTAGCCCACAAGGTAAGCAGCTTTTTACTGTGTAAAGTAACTGAATTAGTCAATTCTATTCACAAATATAGGAAATTCACGGCTACAACAGTCTCAAATGTGTATCATAGTTGAAGGTCTGGATGTCTAATTGTTTTAAGTGTAGATCTGATTTATTTTAATAATGTCTTAAGTCTGATCTATAAATGCATTGCCGCTGCTGTTTAAATTTCCACAAATGTTCAACTCTCCCAATAGAAAGCTAGGCAGCCAATAGTACTTGGAGAGGGAATTGTATTCAAAAGATTAGTTAAAGTGCAAGGTTGACAGTAAAAGCAGAAGTAGATAAAATCTCTCTCTGTGTATCTATGACAGTTAATTGTTTTTAACATTCCTTTTCCCACACACCACTCCACCCTTCCTTGCCCCTGAGAATGAAGAAGCACGTGGTCATTTTAATTCACTATTCCTCTCCTTCTGTACAAAAAATAACCTCCTATTATTGGAGATCTAACTCTCAGATTAAAAAAAACAAAATAACCAGTTAATTTTATTTTGAATACAATTACTTTTGTGGGGTTATTATTGTTTGTGCAATCATCATAAATATTTAGTTTAACTTAAAATGACTAGGTATTTTTATATTGCTTTTCGTACCCCCTTCAATGCAGTTTGTGTTCATGCAGTGTTTTTGAAGTGTTGTACAGTATCTGTTGTAACATGGAAAGTGTCTGAACTAGTAGATTTTTCTGATGTTTGCACTGATATTGGTCCCAGGTTGACCCAATCAGGAGTAGGATTGCAACAGTCCTGTATTTCCTACTCCCTTCCTGTATTTTTCCTATCCTGTTTTTGAGAAATTTGATTCTGGCTAGGCAGAATTTAGTCTCCAAAGAAGTAAGAGTTCTTGACAGATGATATGGTGAATTAACTTTGAGTCTCATTGCAGAGAAACCAGGAATCAAAGCTAATAAAACTAATCTAAAATAATGAGTAAAACTGCATGAAGCAGATTGTGTTCAAAATTTGGGGCTTGCCACCGATATTTTGCCATATTGCCATTTTGGTCTTGTGTATTGTAACTGAAGAGCTTAATGATAAAGGTTAGTTCAGTTTATTTGTTATTCTGTTGCTCTGTCGCAACTGCAGGATAATTTTGCTGTAATTTAAGATAGCTGACTTTGGCATTTGCTTTTCAGTGTCAGTCTCTTACTTATAAGCAGCTTTTGAGGGAGCTGTGCCAAATGATGAGTCTTCAGGCAATCTCTCCTATTACCTGAATTTTTTCATTAATTTTATCTGTATCGACAAATACTGGCTAAACTTCCTTAATTAATACAAAAAAACGGTTGATTTCCAATACCCTCTTTGCTTTTCTGTTTGCCTTGTGATGTCAGATTAACAATTCATTTCATCCCATTATTTTCAATGTAATTTATTTCAGCACATCTATTATATTCTTATACAACAACTCATGTTGTAATAGCTTCGCTTTTATTTATTTTGCAGTCTTTCTACTTGCCAAATGTTTCAAGGTAAACTAGAAATCAGGTTAAAGAATGAGAAATGTCCACTCTTTTCATTAACTGTATTGATGAACAAACCATTCCCATAATTACATAACTTCTTTTGTGATCTGTGTATTTACTGTCATAAATCTGCACAGCATATATGTGCACGCTCTGGGCCATAGCACCATATGAACTTGTGTTTCTCCCGTTATTGATACAACTTATTCCAATGTTTATATAAACGGGAATTCTATTTGTGTCTCCCTCAAAGGTTTTCAGGCAAGTTGCACAGAGTTTAAGAACAGTTTGCTGTTAATGCTGAGTAGCAGCTGAAAAGATGTGCACTGACTCCAGCAACACTTTTTCCAGACAGACTTTCTAAATGGTACTTGTGATTAAACACAATTCCTATCATTAGATAGGAATAGCACAGAAAATAGTGTTATTGTTTGTAATGCTTTAGTAGAAAAGCTCTATTTTTAAAACTTTCTGTTGACCATTGATTTAGATAATTGGGGTAAGAAGCAAGCAGTTAAACCAAGTCTAATACTGTTAACGTAATTAATTAACAACTGGCCACACAAATGCAATTTCCTTGTTTTGTTACATTTAGAAGAAAGATCATCTTGATTGTCAGCAAAATTAATTTGAGTCCTAACCATGCAACATTTAATTAACTGTATATTTCTTAATGCTGAGCTGACTGCAAACCATTGGAGAACTTTCAAATTAATATTGGTGATGTCAGGAACCACACAAGCTGATTCATTAAAATTTTTAATTGGATAACCAGTGATGGTCTAACATTAGAATGTTTGCTTTTACTAGAGGTATTAAGGAGGATCAGCAATGAGTAAACAATAGAATGGCTGTTCAGGGAAACATTGGTTATTTTCTTTAAGAACTCATTATGCCTTACTACTAATAATTGAATGGCTTTATTAACGGAACGTTGAGCAAAAGGTTTATCTTATTAATCTCTCTGAAAATATATCTTATTTTTTGTTGCTTGTTAGCTAGAGATAATTGGCTTGAAAGAAATGGAACAAATCAACTAGTGATAGTTCATTCATGGTTTTTGTTGTTAAGAAAGAATATTTATTTTTAACAATGTCACTGGCCTTTGTCTTAGCCATTTTAAGGTGGTGTTCCCATCCAGAACAATAGTTTTTAAAAATTGTTCTTCCTCTTTGCTTCCCTTACTGATTTCTCATCTACCTAAAGACACTGAATGCAAGTTTGAGAAATTGGAAAGACTTTGCCCAAAATTCCACTCTGGTATAATTCCCTCTCCCACCTTAGTATTATTATTGACATACTATGCGGAATAGGCCATTCTGGCTCTTTCAGCCATGCTGCCCAGAACTCCCTCAATTTAATCCTAGCCTAACCCTGAGACAATTTACAATGACCAATTAATCTAC
The DNA here is from genome assembly GCF_963921235.1 of Mobula hypostoma. Lineage (NCBI taxonomy): Eukaryota > Metazoa > Chordata > Chondrichthyes > Myliobatiformes > Myliobatidae > Mobula > Mobula hypostoma. Next base: position 141,619,987 of record NC_086098.1, read on the forward strand.
CAACCAGTATGCCTTTTGAGCACGAGAGAAATGTGGAGCACCCGGAGGAAACTTACGTGGCCATGGAGAGAAAACGTACAAATACTTTACAGGCATCAGCGGGAATTGAACCCAGGTCTCTGTTACGGTGAAGTGTTGCGATAATCACTACAATACCATGCCACTCTCATCTACTTACCTGCCCGTCACCTCTCTCACGTGCTCCTCCCCTTCCCTTTCTTCCATGGTCTTCTACCCTCTCCTATCAGATTCCCCCTTCTCCAGCCCTGTATCTCTATCACCAAGCAACTTCTCAGCTATCTACTTCACTCCTTCCCCCTCTCCCGGTTTTACCTATCACCTACTACCTTGTACTTCTTCCTCCCCTTCCCCACCTTTTTACTCTGACTTCTCATCTTTATTTCCAGTCCCGATGAAGAATCTCAGTCCGAAACATCAACTGTATACTCTTTTCCACAGATATTGCCTGGTCTGCTGAGTTCCTCCAGCATTTTATGTGTGTTGCTTTGATTTCCAGCCTCTCTTGCCTGTGTATTCAGTGTCATTCTTCGATCATTAAAAAATGTTACTCCGTTTCTTAAGCAAGCAAGTAAATGAGGTGCAACTTTGTTGAAAAACAATGAAATTACAAATATTTCAAATTAAGTGGATTTAGAATTTCAATGCATTAGATTGTTTTGCACATTTTTTCATATCATTCCTTTAAGGATTGTAGAACTTTTCTAGGCTATCAGTGAGCATTCCTTAATATAATCATTTATTAGTAGTGAAAGCTGTGATCCTGGATTTTAATCACCTGCAGCAGCAGGAAGTAACAGATAATTTACCAGACTGTTTGAGTGCATTATTGAACCTGCTGCCTTTCAGAAAGCCATGGTACTCATCTTGTAACCGAAGTTCTCACAAAAGTAAATGTTGGAGACTATTAGATAAGAAAGATGGACATTTCAGCATCCTTTTTTTTTGAGGCACCTGAATTTATTTTAAAATGCTCCAAAGCCAGCAAACAGTTAGAAATTTTAAATTAGGAGACACCAGGTGTGTGTTCCAAAATATCAGCAGAGGTTAGGGAAACCAAAGTCATTATTGTTTTGCTGTACATGGGCATGTCTTTTTCAGATGGAGGTAGACTAGCATATTCAGGAGTGATGTTGTCTTGTTGTGAGATTGACTCAAGGAGGTAGTCCATAAGACCTTAATACACAGGAGCAGAATTAGGCCATTTGGCCCAGCAGATCTGCACCACCATTTTATCAAGGCTGATCAGATTCCCCCTCAGCCCCAACCTGCTGCCATTTCTGCGTAACTCTTCGTGCCCTGACTTATCAAGAATCTTGTCAGCTCCTGCCTTAAATACACCTAATGGCCACAGCCACCTGTGGCAACAAATTTCATAGATCCATCACCCTCTGGCTAAAGGAATTCCTCCTTATTTTGGGCAGCATGGTAGCGTAGTGGTTAGCACAACACTTCAGAGTTCAGGCAACCTGGGTTCAATTCCTACAGCTGCCTGTCAGGAGTCTGTACGTTCTTCCTGAACTGTGGCTGTGGCCTGCAGGTATCACCGTGTGAACCCACTTCACAGTTCTGAATGCTCCTTGCTTACTTTTACTGTTTGTATGTTTTTTCTTCTTTTTTCTCTGCACGTTGAATGTTTCATGGTCTTTTTTTTTAATGGGTTCTATTGGGTTTCTTTGCTTTGTAGCTACCTGTAAGAAGATGAATCTCAAGGTTGTATAAAGTATACATACTTTGATAATAAATGTACTTTGACTTTGACTGTGAGGGTTTCCTTTGGGTGCTCTGGTTTCTTCCCACAGTCCAAAGACATACCGGTTTGTTGCTTAATTGGTCATTGTAAATTATCCTGTGGGTAGGCCAGGATTAAATCAGGATATTGTTGGGTGGCACAGTTCGAAGGGCCAGAAGGGCACTGTATCTCAATAAATAAAGTGTTCAATCAGATTCCCCCTCATTCTTCTAAATTCTAGCAAGTACAGGCCCAGAGCCATCAAGCACACCTCGTAAGATAAGTCTTTCAATCCTGGAATCATTTTTGTGAACCTGCTGTGCACCCTGTCCAATGTCAGCAAGTCCTTTCTTTGATAAAGGGCCCAAAATCTACTCTCAATACTCCAATTAAGGCTTCACCAGTGCCTTATAACGACTCAGAATTGCATCCTTGTTTTTATATTCTAGTCCCCTTGAATTAAATGATATCATTGCCTTTGCCTTTCCCACCCACCACTGCCTCAACCTGCAAGTTAACCTTTTAGGAAATCCTGCATGAGGCCTCTTTGCACATCAGATCTTAGAATTTTCTGTCCGTTTAGAAAATATTGTACACTTTTGTTCTTGCTACCAAAGTGCATGACCATGCACTTCCCACATGGTATTCCATGTGCTCCTTCAATATCTTCCAAACTACTGAGGTCAGGCTAACTGACCTGTAATTTCCTTTCTTCTGCCTCCCTCCTTTCTTGAAGAGTGGAGCGACATTTGTAATTTTCCAGTCCTCTGTAACCACGCCAGAATTTAGTGATTCTTAAAAGACTATTACTAATGCCTCCACAATCTCTTCAGCTACCTCTTTCAGAACCATGGGGTATAGTCCATCTGGTCCAGGTGACTTGTCTACCTTAAGACCTTCTCCCTATTAACAGCAACTGCATCACTTCTGCCCCCTGACACTCTCAAATATCTGGCAAATTGCTAGTGTCTTGCACAGTGAAGACTGACATAAAATATAGTTCATCTGCCATTTCCTTGTCCCTCAATTACTACCTCTCCTGCACCATTTTCCAGTGGTCCGCTATCCACTCTCATCTCTCATTTACTCTTTTTATATCTGCAAAAAACTGATATCTTTGATATTTTTGGCTCGCTTACCTTCATATTTCATCCTTTCCCTCCTTACGCTTTTATTAGTTGTCCTGCGTTAGTTTTTAAAAGCTTCCCATTCCTCTAGCTTCCTACTAATCTTTGCTCTTTTTTGTCTTTTTTGCTTTTATGGTGGTTTTGACTTCCCTTGTCAGCCATGGCTGTGTCGTCCTTCCTTTAGAATACTACTTCTTTGGGATGTATGTATTCTGTTGCCTTCTGAATTGCTCCAAGAAACTGCAGCCATTGCTGCTCTGCCATCATTCCTGCTAGTGACCCCTTCCAATCAACTTTGGCCAGCTCCCCCCCATGCCTCTGTATTTCTCTTTATTCAACTGTAATACTGATACATCTGATTTTGACTTCCCTCTCTTAAACTGCAGGGTGAACTCTATCACGTTATGATCACTGCCTTTGAACGGTTTCTGTACTTTACGCTTCCTAATTAAATCCAGTTCATTACACAACACCCAATCCAAAATAGCTGATCCCCTAGCGGGCTCAACCACAAGCTGCTCTAAAAAGCCATGTCGTAGGCATTCTAATTATCATTTCTGATACAAAATCAGCACCAACCTGATTTTCCCACAGTAATGTTGCCCTTTTGACATGCATTTTCTCTCTTCCATTGTAATTTGTAGCCCACATCCAGGTTGCTGTTCAGAAACCTGTATATAACTTAGGGCCTTTTTACCCTTGCATTTCCTTAACTCTATGTACAATGATTCTACACCTTACTATGTCACCTCCTTTTAAGGATTTGATTTCATTTTTTACCAGCAGAGCTATGCATCCCTTCTGCTCTGTGCCTGTCCTTGTGATATAATATGTATCCTTGAATGTTAAGCTCCTATGATCTTCTTTCAGCCACGATTCAATGATGCCCACAACATCATATCTGCCAATATCTAACTGTGCAACAAGATCTTACCTTATTCTGATAACTGCATGCATTCAAATCTAACACTTTCAGTCCTGTATTCATCACCCTTTTTGACTTTGTCCCCGTTACACTGCAACTGATCCCACTGACTACAATGTTGCCCTATCATCTGCTTGTCCATCCTCACAGTCTCACTGCACACTGCTTCTGTTGGCATACCAACTGCCTCACCCTCAGCCCCACACTCAGTTTCCCATCCCCCTGCCAAGTTAGTTTAAACTCTGCCCAACAGTTCGAGCAAACTTTTCTGCAAGGATATTGGTTCCCCTTTGAGTTCAGATGTAACCCATCCTTTTTGTACAGATCATACCTTTCCCGGAAGAGATCCCAATGATCCAAAAATCTGAAACCCTGCTCTCAGCCACACATTAATCTGTCAGATCATCCTATTCTTACCCTCACTGGCATGTGGAACAGGCAGCAATCCAGAGATTACTACCCTGGAAATAATCTGCTTTTCAGCTTTCTACATAGTTTCCTAAATTCACTTTTCAGGACTTCCTCCCTTTTCCTGCCTATATGATTGGTGCAAATATGTATCAAGACTTCTCACCCTCCATCTTTAGAATGCTGCGGTCCAGGTCCGAGATGTCCCTGACTCTGGCACCTGGAAGGCAACATGCCATTTGGGTGTCTCTATCATGTCCACAGAATCTTGTGTCTACTTTTCTAACCATGAAATCCCTATCACTATTGCAGTCCTCTTCTCCCCATTTCCCTTCTGAGCTGCAGCGCCAGAGACCCAGTTTGTACCTGAGGTGCAGTATGATGCATGAAAACTCTGTCATTTGGGATTTAGGTTAAATTTTCTTTATGATTTATTAGATGGCTCTGTGTTCTGACAGATTTAACTTCTAAAGGTTGAGAAATGGTCATTGCAACCGTATGCTGCAGGCAGTAATTTTGCAGGAATGTGACACATTTGGTGATTAAAAATAATTATCAAAATTATGCTACTGGAATGGCTCTGGGCTTATTTAAAATGAAGAAAAATACAGTCAACGCTCTGGCACTGCAATACAGTTGATCAGTTTGATTCTATAGTTAGGTGGGTCTGAAAATTTCTGATCTCATTATGTAGACTCATCAATATTTGACACTGCATTCACTTGCACAAAGAATAGTTGTATGGGCTTTTAGCAGGTCTCTCATAGTTTATTCTTTGGTTATAAGTTAAGGATGGATTTGGGTGGTGGGGCGAAGATGCATTTCTACCAAGGAGATGTAAGGCGCCCCTTCCCTCTGATAGGCTGCTAGTTTGAATAAATCATCGCTGCATTTTAGTGTTTTGCACTGTTATGATAGTGCCTTTTAATCTTTTATAGTGCTTGTTCCTTTTCATCCTGCTTCTTTGTTGTGCCATACTTGCTCACGGATTTTTGCAAATTAATAAGGCAAGCTGAATTGCTTCACCAAGTCCTCAATTTAGTCGTGAGGTTGAAATTTTGGCTCATTTTATTATATTCCTCATTAATAAATGTAATCTTTATTTCCTATTGCTATTCATTTTTCAGTAATAATATTTTGCAGATTAATTCAGACCTTCAGCCGTTTATTGAGGAAACCTTCTGTGATACTGTGCCTTTTAGCCTGAACTCTGCTCCCGTAATATTACATCAGGAGACCTCAGGTCGGGACACGTGGATGAATCAACTCAAGCAGGTAGGTTTTGCAGGGTATTTACAGGTTACGTCATTGGTTTGTAACAGAACATCATTATGAACAATTACAACCTATGGAGTATCAGACAGGGGTTTGAAGTCCTGTTGATGCTTGATATTCTGGTTAAGAATAGAACAGAAAATGCTGTTAGCACTCAGTAAGCATCTGAGAGAAATAGTGTTAACTACTCAAGTGAATAATCTTGTATCAGAACTCCTGAAATACAAGTTGAAGACTGATTATTCAATGTTACAATAATCAAGCTTCCTTATTATTTTATATAGATATCAGTTCTTTTCAATTAAGTTTACCTTACCCTTTTGAGTTCTTTTCTTTCCATTACCTGTACGATAACATGAGCGACTGATGCTTAGCCAGAGTAGCCATTCTTCACAAGATGAATTGGACAGTGAAAGGTGATGGACTGTTCAGCTCTGAGCTATTAAGGTTGACTTCAAACTTGCACAGTGTAAAGTAAGCCATTGTATAGTAGTTAAAAAGCTACCTGAATTTTATTCATGTTATCCAATTATAGAGTCAATTACTGAATAGTAAAAAGAAGAAAGGAAAATATTTGATTCTGTGCTGATTCAGATATGAGCAGAGTATTTTAGTTGGGTGAATAGCCAGTGAACAGAGTTATAAAATAATTATCAAAAGAACCAGATGCTGATGAAGAGAAATATAATTAGGCAGTATGCTGTGATCTGGAAGGGTCTGCTTTTAGATAGTTAAAGGCAAATTATGTTTATCTAACTTTTTACTTATTTTACTTACTTTTTTATTTATTTGAAGTTTTTAATGATTGAATTAAATCACTGATCTTTAATTGTATTTGAATGCTTCTGTATTCAGCTATCAGTTTATTTGAAGCTGTTTTGTGTGCAGGGTTGTTTTGGGCTGTCATTATGCTGCATAAGTCTCATTGATATACAAGACCTCACCAGTTTAGATTGAGACAACTTTGTAAGCAAGTTGATACCAGCAGATGTGAAAATGTTGAGATTGTAAATACCTTGTTTGGTGAGTTTTATGTCATGTTGAGTGAATGGTAAATATTGACAGAGAAAAAAACAGACCAAGTCCTCTGTCTTTCTTCAAAGTAATGCCATGAGAACTTTTATGCTCATCTGATTTACCACCTTGTCCAAATGATGGTATCTCCAAGATTTCAGTATTCTTTTACTCATACACTGAAATGTCAGCCTAGATTCATGTGCTGAAGTCACCAGGTGCAAAGAACATGCAATTATTGTGTATAATGTCAGAACTGCTTAATCAGTTAACCTTTGTATTTATATTTCCTGTGAAGTATCTGTTTACCCATTTGTTTATTGTTTGTCCATATTTCAACTAAGTTTTACAACTGGAAGTTCTTCCTGAGCATTAAATTTTTAATTAGGGCAGCTAGATGTAGGATTGATTTTGAGTGCATGGAGTGAGGAACAAATCTCACAGAATTGGGAAATTGCAAACTACTCAATGGTTAACCAACCTTTGCTGTAGGATAAACCAGTTTGTTAGCATAGTGCCAGTTACCACAAAACATACACAAAATTGCTGAAAGTGCTCACCACCGCAGCCAGCACTTCTTGAGAAAGGGAAAGTTAACACTTCATTAACTTGAAACATTTACCTTTGTTTTCCTTCTCTATGAATCTGCTGAATATTTCCAACTCTTTCTAAGATCTAATCCAAAAGGAGGATCTCAACGTGTATACATCATTAGCTAGGCCACAGATCAAGTATTTGCCTAGTTCTGGCTGAGTTGGTTCAGCAAGTGGTTGGGGGGGGGCAGTCAAGGGCATAATAAGATGGCCCATGAGAGATGGTGGCCGTGGTGAGAGGCTTCAGCTACAAGAAAACATTACAGACACTTGGCTCTAATTTCAGAACTGGTAAGGTTAGGAGTAATAATGATAGAAATATTTAATATTGTCAAGGATCTAATGTAATTAAGAAATATTTACATTCATTCTTTGGTAAATGGGGTTCATGCTTAAGTACTTCATGCCTAAGGTTATGATGGTGTGGACTATCTTGCAAGAAATAATGGAATAAATATTATTTAATAAATAAATAAGATTGGAAGGCGCGAGGAATGACAGAGCAAACAGGGAAAATATCTCATTCAAAGATCTGGCACAGGTGCATAAGGCCAAATGGCATCCACTTACATTCCGTATTATAGAAAGGAGCTCAACAGTGTCTACTCGAAGGTGAAGCTGTATCAGAGCCGTATTCTGTCCACACTCTTGTAAAAGTCAGAATGCTGGTGCATGACAGAGATCGGCCTTGCCAAGCTGTCGTCATTCCACATCATCAGCCTCTGGAAGATCCTCCATGTTTTCTGGCCCACAAAGATCTCTAACCACGCTCTTCTACTTCAGTATCACCAAGAGGACATGGCCACAATCATCATGAGGAAATGTTGGAGATGGTTTGAACACATGATGAGAAGAGAAGCCAACTCCATCATTAAGACGGCACTTTATTGGACCTCTGAAGGGCAAAGCAAATACAGGAGACCAAAGACAATTTGGCGCCATACCGTAGAGACCGAAATGAGGACCCTGAACCACACCTGGGGCACAATAGAGAAGATGGCCAAGGTCAAAACAGACATGGAAAACCTTCATTGTTGCCCTAAAGGGCAGCGGCATAACAGGCATTTGATGATAATGATTATAGAGAAGCCCTGATTTAATGTTTATAAAAATGCACTGTGTGATTAGTGGAGGTGTAGGCAACTTTATCGTTTACATTTTCAGAGTTATGGAGTTACATGGCATGGAAACAGGCCCTCATATCATCCATGCCAATCAAGCTGGTCAAACTGGTCTGTGTTTATCCTTTTTCTTTCTAAACCTTTCCTGGCCATGTATCAGTCTAAATGCCATTTAAGCATTGTAATTGTACCTTCATGCTGTGTACAACATTGTCGCTTTGCGACAATATTGATCCGTTTGGTTGTATATATGTACAGTCAGATGACAATGAACTTGAATTTGATGCCCAGATCCCATTTTTTTTTAGATATTTACAAATAAGAAACTTTTTAAGTACTACGCTACCTACCTTTCCAACTTCATATCCAACTGATATCATGGAAAAAATTTTAGTTTTAAATCCTTATCAGAAGGGTTTAATAGCAACTACTCATGATATAATTATGAAAATACAGCCAGGTATATCTGATAAAATTAAGAATGAATGGGAAAGGGAAATTCAACTTCACTTACCTATAGAGAAATGGGAGAAAATTTGTCAATTAGTTAACTTTTCCTCTATATGTGCTAAACATACGCTGATACGATTTAAGGTGGTAAACTAGCCCGTGTTTACTCTCATATAAATCCTGTTTGTGACAGATGCCATTCTGAGGTAGCTTCTTTGACTCATATGTTCTGGTCTTGCCCTCTTTTGAAAAAATTTTGGAAAGATATCTTTGATATTATTTCAACAGTTTTGCGTATTGATTTACAACCTCATCCTATTACTGCAATTTTTGGTTTGCCAATGTTGGAACATAGCTCTTTATCCTCTTCAGCCTGTCGGATGATTGCATTTGTTACATTAATGGCTAGAAGATCCATTTTATTGAATTGGAAAGAAACCAATCCCCCTACTGTATTTCAATGGTTTTTCCAAACTATAATCATGTTTAAATTTAGAAAAAATCAGAAGTGTCACTTTTGATCCTTTGGTTAAATTCGAAGAGACTTGGAGGCTATTTATTCAACACTTTCATATGATGTAGCTTGACCTTTTCCGAATCCTTTTTATTAATCTAGAATAAATGGATAGAGGAGCAGAGTTAATGACATTAATGATTGTATTTGATGTAATATATTAGTGCAGCCTTGTTCTGTTTTGTTTAGATCAGTTCTTGGTTCAGTTTAGTTTAGTGTTTTTTTAGTTTTTTTTTACTTTGGGGTTTTTTTTCCCTTGATATTTTTTCATTTTTCTTTTTATCATGGTTAATTATATTAAGAGTTTGGGAGGTCTACTATACTTGTATTATCTGTAGTTTTTACTTGCATATGTCAATTACCGATAATGTAATCCCAATCACTTTGTATTAGTACTGTTACTATGCTTATGAATTTGAAAATCAGTAAAAAGATTAGAAAAGAAAGAAAGAATTTGAACTACAAAACAGATATTCCACATTACCCTCCATTCAGAACCACATCTATTTCACATAGTTTTTCAACATTTCATCTAGATCTGAGCACTGTCACAAGATCTTCTGGAAAGAACCATTCATAATATTAAACCATCTTTGCATTTTCAGGATTAAGCTTTTTATTATTGGGCTCTGCATTTTCCTTCACTGGAGATATTCTCCTTATAATAAACCTTCAAACCAAAGTACACTAATGCTTATTTTCAAACATTCATTGGCTTTGCTTCGCCTTCACATCATGCCCACAGAATCTCCTGCGCACTTCCTCCAGGATTAGAAGATTTTGTTTTTTGTGCTTGGGGCAATCAACAGATCTTCTTAGTTGTACAAGCAGTGATCAACTCTTTGCGAAAAGAAGACTTGATTCCTGAAGATAACATTATAAATCATTAGATTAGAGTGGTTCATGCATGTCGCTGGTTGACCTTCTTCCACAAATGTGTGCAGTTTTGTTAAAATCTTGAACCCTGAGTTACCTTTGTGTTCACTGGCTTTCATTAGTTTTCTTCAATAATGTGTGGTCATAATCCCTGTTACATATGCAACATTTGGCTTTTCATTTTCTCTGATGTCTGTAAAACATTATCAGAATGTGCTTTCAGTGTATTGGTGGATTCCAACAATTGTAGTTGGCTGCAGTGAGCATCTTGATTTATCATCAACACCCGACTGTTGCCAACACCAATTGTGGCACAAATATTGAACAATCTTAGTACAGATTGGCAACAACATCTCCACACTCATCGCCAGCACAAGTGCACTACAGGGCTGAGTGCTTAGTCTCCTCCTCCACTCACTCTATACCTATAATACAGCTCCAGTGCCGTATTTAAGTTTGCTGATAACACCACTGGTGTTGACTGAGTCAAAGGTGACCATAAGAAATAGGAGCATGCCGTTAGGTGGTGACGAATTTGGCACACAGAAGGGAGTTGGAAAATCTGGTTGAGTGGTGCCACAACATCAACTTCTTGCTAAACATCAGCAAAACCAAACAGCTTTGTTTTTGACCATAGGAAAAAGAAATGAAAGGTCCATGAGTCAGTCCGCATGAGGGGAATGGAGGTGGGACAGGGTAAGTCACTTTAAATTCCTTGCTGTTAACATATCAAAAGATATGGACTGGGACTGGCATGTAAATGTCACCACAAAGAAGGCACGGCAGCACCTCTACTTTCTTAGAAGTTGGTGTAGATTTGGCATGTCACCAAAAACTTTCACAAACTTCTATAGATGCACAATGCAGAGGATCCTAACTGGTTGCATAATGGCCTGTAGGGAAACACTAATGCCTAGGAATAGAAAAGACTACAGAAAGTGATGGATTCTGCCCAGTCCATCGCAGGCAAAGCCTCTCCACCATTGAGTACATTTACAGGGAGCGTTGCCACAAAGAAAGCAGCATCCATCATCATAAACACCGCCACCATGCCCTCTTCTCACTACTACTATTGGGCAGGAGGTTCAGAAGCCTTAGGTCCCGCAACACCAAGTTCAGGAATGGTTAGTTAAATTTCAGCCTCAATTGTCATTCAACCATATACATGTATACAGTTAAATGAAACAGTGTTCCTCTGGGACCAAGGTGCAAAACACAGCACATATAGTTCCGATAGCACATACAGTTACAAAAATAATACTGGCACAAATGCCTGAGTGGCAGGGCCTGAAGATTGATGGTGCATGGGATGTTGTCCTGGAACCATGTTTCTGCAAGAACATGCATGGAGCAGTTCCTTATCTCATGCTGGGTCAGTTGCAGATGAAAGCAAACCTCCATGTCCTGTACTGCATCAGCTGCAGATGAAGGCAAATCAGCTTCTCTTGTGTTGGGTCAGCCACAGATGAAGACAATCCAGGGAGTGAACACTGGAAAAATAAACTAAAAAAGTCTCAATGACCCAGAGAGTTATGTTGGCTGGAGTTGAAACTATGTGTAGGGTCACCCATGCCAAGCAGGTCAAAGAGTCAAAGTAGGTCTGTAGTCTAGTGTAGTTTTGTGTTTTTTTTGACGTAATACAGTGTAGTTTTTGTATTTTTCATGTAGCACCATGGTCCTGAAAAACGTTGTCTCGTTTTTACTGTGTACTGAAACAGCAGTTATGGTCGAAACGACAATAAAAAGTGACTTGACTTGAGTATATGCCAGACTAAGAGTGGTCCACCGGTCCTCCAGGTTCGGGTGTTCAGCTCAGGGCTAACAACCCTGACTGATAGAACAAGATTGTTACGGAAACATCAATGAAGAATCTGTCTATGCCTGGGTGGCCAAGGACAGACAGATGAAGGACCTTCATTGCTGCTCTAAATGCCAGCAGCACAACAGGCAGGATGTAAGCACAGAGTATAGGATGGATATGTTCCAGTAAGGATGGCAATAGTACAGGGTAGGTATGCTCCAGTAAGGATGACAAGGAGAGGGAACCTTGGATGTTGAAAGAGCTGATGAATTTTGTCAAGAGGTAGAAGGAATTATATGAAAGGTTTAGGAAGCTAAAATCAAACAGAACCTTTGATGATTATAAAGATGCCTGAAATGAAATTTAAGAAGAAAATTAGGAAAGCCAGGAGGGGCCATGAGTAGGATTAAAGAGAATCCCAAGTAATTCCATACGTTGAGCAAAAGGATAACTAGGGAGCAAATAGGACCATTTAAGGATAAAGGAGGGAATATGTGCTTGGAGGTGAAATTGTGAATAAGGTTGTAATCAGTACTTTGCACCAATATTTATCAAGGAGAATGACATGGAGGATAGGGAGATGAGTGTTGAGCATGCCAATATGTCAAAGCAGTTTGAGATAAAGGAGGTAGTGCTGAGTCTCTTAAAGAACATTAAGGTGGATGGGATCCAGGACCTGATGGAATGGACCCCAGGTTAATGTGTACCTGGGATGATATTGCTGCAGCCTTGACCAATATCTTGATGTCCTCTCTAGCCAGAGGCAAGGTTGCAAAGGACTGGTGAGTAGCTACTATTGTTTCTTTATTCAAAAGGGAAATGGGATAATCCTGGAAATCATAGATTGGTGAGTGTTAGGCCAGTGGTAGGGAAGTTCCTGGAGAATTTTTAGGGACAGGATTATGACATTTGGAAAACCCTAGACCAATTTGTCACAGTCAGCATGGCTTTGTGCAGGGCAAGTCATCTCTTACTAATTTGAGCAGGTGACAAAGGTGATTGATGAAGGTGGAGCTGTGGATGTTGTCTACGTGGATTTTAGTAAGGCACTTCACAAGGTCCCTCATGGGAAGCACATCCATAAGCTTAAAATGCATAGGATTAATGGTGAATTAGTTCAATTAGGCATCTAATTGTCAGATATTGGCACAACATCATGGCCGATGGGTCTATTCCTGTGCTGGACTTCTCTATGTTCTATGATTTCTGATGGTGTTCGTTAAGGAATAAATGTTACCAATCGCATTGAGAATATTGCTTCACTCCTATTCAATGGGTACTGGAGGATTTTCCACAGCCTCCTTAACAGAGGAATGAATTTGGTTTAAACCTACCATTGAGGTACAGAACAGTGTTACCTTATCATTAAACCAAAGCCTCTCTTGATTATAGGCTGAAGATGGAAGGTGAATAAGTGTTCTATTTTCTCTGATGTACGACAAGCAGTATTTGAGTTGATAATGCAAGATTATTCTTTTTTGTTTTCTCTGTGATATCTATGCAGTAAAACATACTTCTGAGAGCAAAATCATTTCGGACATCTGAAAGGATCGTGAAAATGGTACAACAGTAATAGTTATGGAATCATAGAACACGACACACAGAAACAGGCCCTTTGGCCCATCTAGTCCATGCCAAACCATTTATCTGCCTAGTACCATCAGTCCGCACTCAGACCATAGCTTGGAATTCATTAAAACAAAATATCTCTCATTTACCTTGCTGCTTATTAGCATGCAGTGAAAACACAACACTGAACAAATTGCTGTAACACATTGACTTAATAAGTATACACAGAATTAAGTTGCAATTCTGAGCATGTAATTAAACTGGTGCTCTAGGTACATATCATCAAACTAATTATCCTGAAATGTCATGCTGTTCTTTTACAAATTTGAGCTGGATTTTTATTGTATGGAAGTATTCATACAACATGCAATACTGGCTGCACAACATATCTTTTACCGTTCCCTTGTGCTGGAACCAAGTTCTCCCAAACATGTAATGAGAAATCTCACAATTTGAGTCACAGAACTACTTACCAGTGAAGCAATGAATTTTTAAATCATTGTACCTTTTGAATAAATTGAATTAAGTGGCAGAGCCCAAATTATCTTTAACAAATTGATGCTATATCCTTTATTACCTCAAACTTGTCGAAGTGCCTTTCAGGTTTTCTGTAATTATTGCTTCCTTACTTCTAAGATTAAGTTTGCTAATCTGTGATAGTTCTCACAATCCTTTTGTAATAACCATGTTATATTTACCATTTTGTAGTCCTCTTGTACCTTCTTTGTATCTTGAAGATTATGTCAAGTCCTCCAGCAATCTCCATTTGTAACCCTATCAACTACCACCCAACACATACTTTTCAACACAGCTTGCTTACTTCCATCACCTACCTCCACTGCCTCCAACTTTATTAATGTTTGGGTCACTAGAACTGAATGCATTACTCCAGATGCAGCCTAACCAAGTGAAGGTGGGAGGGTATGGCGGGGGGGGGGGTGCATGAAGTAAGAAGTTGGAAGGTGATAGGTGGAAGAGATAAAGGGCTGAAAAAGGAGGAATCTAATAGGAGAAGGCTATGCACCATGGAAGAAAGGGAAGGAGGAGGGGAAGCAGGTGATGGACAGGAAGAAAAGGGGTGAGAGGGTAACCAGAATAGTGAGTGGAGAAAGGAGCGGGTGAGCTTCCCCCTTATCTGATCTCACCGATCACCTGTCAGCTTGTACTTACCCCACCTTCTTATTCTGGTTTCTGCCTCCTTCCTTTCCAGTCCTGTTGAAGCATCACAGCCAAAAACATTGACTGTTTATTCCCCTTTGTAGATGCTGCCTGACTTGATAAGTTCCTCCAGCATTTTGTGTGTGTTGCTTCACTTTTGTTCTTTGGCATTTCCATCCCCTTAAGGCAAGGCATGATAACGCCTAAACGTAGAAGACATTTCAAATAGTATTAACGGTCACAGAATAATATAAATCAATTCTTTTAACAATATAAAGTGCTTTTTCCCATTCTACTCAGGCAATTGTAATCTAGGATGTTGTCTCTTGATGAGCTATGAGTGGGGCAGGGTTAAGGTTTCCTAAATGTATTTAATATGGGACCCCTATTGGAATATATATTTTCACTGATCAGGACTTTGTTTCAACATATCAGATATTTATGACAGCTGGGTGGTGGTGAAGTGAATTGCACAGGCAGCCTTGTAGACAGTTCATACATTTTAATATTACCATTATCACTCAGCAGTTTACCATCGTGAAGCCTCAAATTCATTCCCAGTGAAATAAATGCTAAGAACTTGGGATTTAATGATCATCAGCTACATTGTAGTGGATGAAAGTTTCAACTCTTTTGGTGGCTGGGGGAAAAGAAGGTTGAGCAAAACAATTCAACCTTGCAGAAGGGAACCACCTGCTTTAAAGTTTGAAGTAAATTTATTATCAAAGTATATATATGTCACCATATACAACCCTGAGATTCATTTTCTTGAAGGCATACTCAATAAATCTGTAATAGAATAATAATCATAATAGAATCAATGGAAGACCGCACCAGTGTGCACACTGACAGCTGCTATACAGTAGTCAGCAGCAGCTCAGTCTTGATTGAAGGTGATAAACATCAGCAGTGGGGACACAGTGAAACTAAATATATATATATATATTTAGAAAAGAATATCTTGCACATCAAAATCTACGTGTTTATATTCAATTGAAGTTGATGATTTTTGGTCTGCTAGTTTTATATAGGAAATCTCTTGTTATTCTATTCAAAACAGATTCAGAACCAAATGAAATTTAAATAAAACAGTGACATATTTGGATAGAACAAATTTAGATGATGATCATTGCAAAGCAGTTCACAAGTAATCCACCAGGAGGAATGATTAGGATGAGGCAACCAAAAGTGCGGTGAAGGTTTTAAAGGAAGAGGGAAGGTTGGAGGTTTTATAAAGCAAGCCTTCAGCACAATGTAGAAACCAGAAGAAGCTCCTGTTACCAGCAGTGAGCCACAGGCAAGAAGGATGCAAAGGAGAAATATAATATGTAGAGTCTGGAATCCAGATCAAAAAAACCTACTAAAGGAACTCAGCAGGTAAGCAGTATCTCCATTTCCTGTCCATTTGCTCTCATTCCCTCCCCCCAGACTAGACAGCGATACTATCTCCATTTCCTGTACCTCTGCTCTCATTCCTTCCCCCCAGATGAGACAGAGATCGTTCCCGTGGTCTTCACCTTCCACTCGGATAGCTGTCACATCCACTTATCACCTTCTGCCACTTAAGCAGCTCCAGTGCGTCCATGTAACCTGCTGGAGGAAATCATTAAGGTAAGTAGCATCTGTGGAGGCAAAGGAATGGTCAATATTTCAGGTTGAGATGCTGCATCATGACGATGAGAGCCTGTGGGGAAGATAGACAGTGAGTCTGGTAGGTGAAAAGCCATACCTTCTCTTCTCCCTGCTTTCTGATTTCTTTGATTCTGTGATCCACTCATTCTTTCCAACCAGTTCTGCCCATCACCTTACACTTCTTCTGCAACCGTCGAAGATACAACACTTGCCTCTACTCTCACCACAATCATGGTACTTAAAGAGCCCATTCAGATGAAGCAAGGATTCACATGCAGCTCCTCCAATATCATATCCTGCATTCCTTGCTCACAATGTGACCTGCTGTGCAGTCACGAAAACTGAGAGACTATAGATGATTACTTTTCTTAGTTTGCTCTGTCTATAATGGCCATCTTGAGATTCCAGTTATAAGTCATTTTAGCTCTCTCCACCCCCCTCCCCCCACAACAACAACCTGTCTGTCCTTGGCCGCCTTCACTGCCAGGGTGAAGCCAATCACAAACTAGAGGAACAGCACCTTGTATTTCAGCCAAGTAGCCTAAGAATTTTCAACATTGGAAGTTCAACAATGTCAACTTTGAATTTTCTAGTTTCCATCCCACCCGTTACTCAGAATCATCAGCCTTCTCGTTTGGTTCCATCGACCCATCATCCCTCCTTATGTGGTTCCACCAATCACCAACCCACCTCAGTCTCAATACTTCTCCTTCCTCCACTCCCACCAATCTTCATCTGTCCATCTTTGCCCCCTCATCTGATTCCACCCTTCACCCACCAGACCCACTGGCTATCTCCCCTGCTGGCTCTCAGTCACGATGCAGCCTCTCAGCCCGAAATATTGACCATTGCTTTGCCTCCACAGATGCTCCACAGATTATTGACTTCCTCCAGCCAGTTATTTTTGGCTTAGGATGTCAAAAGACTGATTTAGTCAATGATCACAGTGTATTCAGAATAGAACTATTGAAATTAATTAACTTGATAACAAAACTTGGAGGTGTTTTTATCAAAAATAAATGGTCTGCTTCGATTTCCAGCATCAGCAATATTTGTTTTTTTCTTTCAGTGTACTACTTCTGGATGTCCTTGACCCCATGACCATTTTGGCAGCAGAGCCTGTGTGAAATTAGCTCTTGACACACAAGAATGCAAGTTGTAGAAAGTGAATCTGGTTATGAATCAATTATTAGAAACTTCGCCGCAGCACTTAGGTCTAAGTTTTCTATCAGAATACCTAAAGAAAGCCATTCAAAATAAATGGGCTGTTCTCAGTTTTATAATTTGGAAACCTAGTGTGCAGGATCTTTGCTAAACCGAAGCGTTTATCAATAATGATCAAATTAAGTAAAATCAGTTTATTAAATAAATTGTACCCAAATCACTCATGCAATTTGCTTACCATTTATCATTCCTTATCTTTTTTTAGACCAAAGTAAATGGAAAACAGCCTGATTATGCCAAGGTATGTCCATCAATTCTTTATATATAATTTTATTTAAAATGTATTAATTAACATGTTAGAGAAATAAAATTAGCTGTGCTGAAAATGTCTTTATTTTTGCATGCTATATTTAAAATGCATTATGTATTTTTCCCTGCAGTTCTAACATTTTATTTAACGTTAATATTTTGATTGTAGTCTTAGTTCTGATTAATTTGTAAGTAAAGAAGAGTTCACATTCCATTGTTCAATCAGAGCTCTGTCTACTCTCTCCACTTCTATCTTGCCAAGAATTTCCCTCACGAATGATAGGATGAATTCACTATTAACTCATCTTTCTCTCAAGAAAGCATTAGCTTTGACATTTTGCTCTCTGTTAAAAATTTGCTGCAGAACAATGGAAAGAAAGGTGGCAAAACAAAGTGATAAAGTTGCAGATTGAATTTGTTCTTTATTCTTGCACTACACAGACAGGAAAGGTGGTCATTTTGTTTGTTGTGCTGATTATTTCAATCATGGTGTTGAGGTGGAGGGGAAGAAAAAACAGCGCAATTGAAATCTGCACTGGCAATTAGGGTTTCAGTTCAAAGTACATTTATTATCAAAATGCATGTATGTCACCTGATACAACCCTGCGATTCATTTTCTTGTGGACATTCTGGATAGATATATGGAATAATAACCATAGCAGAATCAATGAAAGACTGCCCAACCAGGACATTCAACCAGAGTGCAGAAGACAAACTGTGCAAATACAAAAAGAAGAAGAAATAATAATAAATAAATAAGCAATGGTTATCAAGAACATGAGATGAAGAGTCCTTGATACTGAGTCCATTGGTTGTGGGAATATTTCAATGATGGAGCAAGTGAAGTTATCCCCTTTTGGTTCAAGAGTCTGATGGTTGAGGGGTAGTAACTGTTCCTGAACCTGGTGGTGTGAGTCCTGAGGCTTCTATACCTTCTTCCTGAAGACAGCAGAGAGAAGAGAGTGTGTCCTGGATGGTGGGGGTCCCTGAAGATAAATGCTGCTTTTCTGTGACAATGTTTCATGTAGATGTGCTCAATGGTTGGGAAGGCATTACCCATGACGGACTGGGCCGTATCCACTACCTCTTGTAGGATTTTTTCCCTACTATTGTGATTGAGATGGGGTTTAAGGAGGAAAGGCATCATGCTTCTCACCTCTGACATCTGATAAATGAATAGGATGTGATAGCATTTTCAAAATGTGTGAGAATGAGAATTTAACATAAGAGCCATAATGTGGATGAAAGGGGACAATCATGAGAATGTAAGAAAAAGAGAGTAGAAGTAGGCCACATCAAGTCTGCTCTGTCATTCAGTATGATCATAGCTGATTCGCACCTGGCTTTGTTTTCTCCTGCACCAAAGCCCATAGCCCTCAATCTCCTGATCATTCAAAAATATATCTTTTTAATCCTTCCAGTGATCTAGCATCCACAGTTTTCTAGTGTAGACAATGCCAGAGATTCACTACTCTCAGCATGGAGTCCTAAACACTGGAATTTTAAATGACCACCCCTAAAGCTGTAACCATGTGATTCTGCCACTAGTGGAAATATCTATGACTTCTGGTCTGTCTTGAGCACTATGATTTTTTTGAGTTTCAATAATATCATCCCTCATCCTCCTAAACTCCAAATCTAACCTGATCTTTGATGTTCTATGTTCAAAGTAGTTTGATCTTTGAGGATTGGAGGGAAGCGAATGTTGTCCCCTTGTTCAAAAAAGGTAGATGGGATAGTCCGGATAATTATAGACCAGTGAGCCTTATGTCTCTGGTGGGAAAGCTGTTGGAAACGATTCTTAGAGATAGGATCTCTGGGCATTTAGAGAATCATGGTCTGATTAGGGACAGTCAGCATGGCTTTGTGAAGGGCAGATCGTGTCTAACAAGCCTGATAGAGTTCTTTGAGGAGGTGACCAGGCATATAGATGAGGGTAGTGCAGTGGATGTGAACTACATGGATTTTAGTAAGGCATTTGACAAGGTTCCACATGGTAGGCTTATTCAGAAAGTGAGAAGGCATGGGATCCAGGGAAGTTTGGCCGGGTGGATTCAGAATTGGCTTGCCTGCAGAAGGGAGAGGGTCGTGGTGGAGGGAGTACATTCAGATTGGAGGATTGTGACTAGTGGTGTCCCACAAGGATCTGTTCTGGGGCCTCTACTTTTCGTAATTTTTATTAATGACCTGGATGGGGGCTTATATGGGAGGCAGGGTTTGAGGGTTGGCACAACATTGTGGGTCAAAGGTCCTGTACTGTGCTGTACTATTCTATGTTCAAAGTGGTCATGCTCCAAATGGACTGCCCAAAGTCTGTTGAATTTTCAGTCTTCAATCAGGAAAGCTGAAAAGTGAAATTTAAGATAAAAGTCAGAGTGTGGATAAGGAAAGTGGTCAAAAAAAGAAAGCAACAGGCACTGGCTTCAGGAATAGGACAAAGGAGATGTCTGAAAGATGCCTGTGCCCACTTCTATCTCTTCTTTCAGTTAGTCCTGACGAAGGGTTCCGGCCCGAAACGTTGACTGTACCTCTTCCTATAGATGCTGCCTGGCCTGCTGCGTTCACCAGCATTGTGTGTGTGTACTGCTTGAATTTCCAGCATCTGCAGATTTCCTTGTGTCTGTGCCCACTTCAGATGCCTAAACTTCATTAAAATTTAAGATGCTAACTCGAGTTGCTAACGGTGTATTCTAAGAATTACCAAATTGTTTGCTATTCACATGGGTTATACCTTTTGAATGCTGCCGACAGTTACCTCTTATGAAACCAGTCCTTCTGTCTCTTATTTGCTGTTAAACTCTCACCCTGTTGTGATGAAGGGTCTCAGCCTGAAATGTCGACTGTGTATATTCCCTTCCATAAATGCTGCCTGACTTTCTGAGTTCCTCCAGCATTTTATGTGCCTTACTCTAGATTTCCAGCATCTGTGGTGGAATCTCTTGTAATCGTGAGGTTGAGAGCTTGCATATCTGCGTGACCACATTACCAGGCACTTACGGTGTTTGGACTACCCTACGGATTCTCATGCCTAATTCTTGCTGGCTG
This sequence comes from Mobula hypostoma, assembly GCF_963921235.1. Classification (NCBI taxonomy): domain Eukaryota; kingdom Metazoa; phylum Chordata; class Chondrichthyes; order Myliobatiformes; family Myliobatidae; genus Mobula; species Mobula hypostoma. Next base: position 141,640,718 of record NC_086098.1, read on the forward strand.
CCTAGAAGGATTGCCTATGCATCATGTGAGACAGGCTGGATTCCTCAGATATGCCTTTGCCAATTGTCATATAGACGACCAAAACAACCTTAT